>NW_026683004.1:0-139254 GCF_027887145.1 Ammospiza caudacuta
GGGCTTGAATTTTTTTAACCAGGAAGCCCTGAGTTCCAGGCTTACTTCATCTGCCAAAGGCATCCCAAAGGGAGTGCAGAAGTGCCACAACATGGCTGCTTTCACGGCTCTTCCCTTAGGAAGAACCCTAATACCTGGCTGATTTACCTTCCTAGGGTTACTGTTAGGCTTAGGCCTAGGACTTTTAAAACCAGGAAGCCCTGGGCTCCAGGCACACTGCAGCTGCAAAAGGCATCCCAAGGGGAGCGCAAAAGTGACGCAACTTGGCTGCCACCACTGATATTTCCATGAGACCATCCCGAACCATAGGTTGATTTTCCTTCCTAGGGTTAAGGTTTGAGTTACGCCTAGGGTAAGGGTTCTATTAACCAGAAAGCCCTGAGTTCCAAGAACACAGCAGCTGCGAAGGACTAGCCAAGAAGAGCGCAAAAGTACCACAACATGCCTGCCTCCACAGCTTTTTCCTTGGGGACATGCCTAATTCCTGGCTGATTTGCCTTTCTCGTCTTAGGGTTGGGGTTCGGCCTAGGGCTAGGATTTTTAAAAGCAGGAAGCCCTGAGTTCCAGGCACACTGGAGCTGTGAAAGGCATCCAAAAGGGAGTGCAAAAGTGCCACAACATGGCTGCTTTCACGGCTTTTTCCTTGGCAAGACGCCTAACACCAGGCTGATTTGCCTTCCCAGGGTTACTGTTAGGCTTAGGCCTAGGGCTAGGATCTTTAAAACTAGGAAGCCCTTAGCTCCAGGCACACTGCAGCTGTTCAAGGCATCCCAAGGGGAGTACAAAAGTGCAACAACATGGCAGCTTTCACAGCTTTTTCCTTGGCACCATCCCTATACCTAGGCTGATTTATCTGCCTAGGGTTAGGGTTAGGGTTCAGCCTAGGGCTTGAATTTCTTTAACCAGGAAGCCCTGAGTTCCAGGCTTACTTCATCTGCCAAAGGCATCCCAAAGGGAGTGCAGAAGTGCCACAACATGGCTGCTTTCATGGCTTTTCCCTTAGGAAGAACCCTAATACCCGGCTGATTTACCTTCCTAGGGTTACTGTTAGGCTTAGGCCTAGGACTTTTAAAACCAGGAAGCCCTGGGCTCCAGGCACACTGCAGCTGCAAAAGGCATCCCAAGGGGAGCGCAAAAGTGACGCAACTTGGCTGCCACCACTGATATTTCCATGAGACCATCCCGAACCATAGGCTGATTTCCCTTCCTAGGGTTAAGGTTTGAGTTACGCCTAGGGTAAGGGCTCTATTAACCAGAAAGCCCTAAGTTCCAAGAACACAGCAGCTGCGAAGGACTAGCCAAGAAGAGCGCAAAAGTAGCACAACATGCCTGCCTCCACAGCTTTTTCCTTGGGGACATGCCTAATTCCTGGCTGATTTGCCTTTCTCGTCTTAGGGTTGGGGTTCGGCCTAGGGCTAGGATTTTTAAAATCAGGAAGCCCTGAGTTCCAGGCACACTGGAGCTGTGAAAGGCATCCAAAAGGGAGTGCAAAAGTGCCACAACATGGCTGTTTCACGGCTTTTTCCTTGGCAAGAAGCCTAACATCAGGCTGATTTACTTTCCCAGGGTTACTGTTAGGCTTAGGCCTAGGGCTAGGATTTTTAAAACTAGGAAGCCCTTAGCTCCAGGCACACTGCAGCTGTTCAAGGCATCCCAAGGGGAGTACAAAAGTGCAACAACATGGCAGCTTTCACAGCTTTTTCCTTGGCACCATCCCTATACCTAGGCTGATTTATCTGCCTAGGGTTAGGGTTAGGGTTCAGCCTAGGGCTTGGATTTCTTTAACCAGGAAGCCCTGAGTTCCAGGCTTACTTCATCTGCCAAAGGCATCCCAAAGGGAGTGCAGAAGTGCCACAACATGGCTGCTTTCACGGCTTTTTCCTTGGCAAGAAGCCTAACATCAGGCTGATTTACTTTCCCAGGGTTACTGTTAGGCTTAGGCCTAGGGCTAGGATTTTTGAAACTAGGAAGCCCTTAGCTCCAGGCACACTGCAGCTGTTCAAGGCATCCAAGGGGAGTACAAAAGTGCAACAACATGGCAGCTTTCACAGCTTTTTCCTTGGCACCATCCCTATACCTAGGCTGATTTATCTGCCTAGGGTTAGGGTTAGGGTTCAGCCTAGGGCTTGGATTTCTTTAACCAGGAAGCCCTGAGTTCCAGGCTTACTTCATCTGCCAAAGGCATCCCAAAGGGAGTGCAAAAGTGCCACAACATGGCTGCTTTCACGGCTTTTTCCTTGGCAAGAAGCCTAACATCAGGCTGATTTACCTTCCCAGGGTTACTGTTAGGCTTAGGCCTAGGGCTAGGATTTTTGAAACTAGGAAGCCCTTAGCTCCAGGCACACTGCAGCTGTTCAAGGCATCCCAAGGGGAGTACAAAAGTGCAACAACATGGCAGCTTTCACAGCTTTTTTCTTGGCACCATCCCTATACCTAGGCTGATTTATCTGCCTGGGGTTAGGGTTAGGGTTCAGCCTAGGGCTTGAATTTTTTTAACCAGGAAGCCCTGAGTTCCAGGCTTACTTCATCTGCCAAAGGCATCCCAAAGGGAGTGCAGAAGTGCCACAACATGGCTGCTTTCACGGCTTTTCCCTTAGGAAGAACCCTAATACCCGGCTGATTTACCTTCCTAGGGTTACTGTTAGGCTTAGGCCTAGGACTTTTAAAACCAGGAAGCCCTGGGCTCCAGGCACACTGCAGCTGCGAAAGGCATCCCAAGGGGAGCGCAAAAGTGACGCAACTTGGCTGCCACCACTGATATTTCCATGAGACCATCCCGAACCATAGGTTGATTTTCCTTCCTAGGGTTAAGGTTTGAGTTACGCCTAGGGTAAGGGTTCTATTAACCAGAAAGCCCTGAGTTCCAAGAACACAGCAGCTGCGAAGGACTAGCCAAGAAGAGCGCAAAAGTACCACAACATGCCTGCCTCCACAGCTTTTTCCTTGGGGACATGCCTAATTCCTGGCTGATTTGCCTTTCTCGTCATAGGGTTGCGGTTCGGCCTAGGGCTAGGATTTTTAAAAGCAGGAAGCCCTGAGTTCCAGGCACACTGGAGCTGTGAAAGGCATCCAAAAGGGAGTGCAAAAGTGCCACAACATGGCTGCTTTCACGGCTTTTTCCTTGGCAAGAAGCCTAACACCAGGCTGATTTACTTTCCCAGGGTTACTGTTAGGCTTAGGCCTAGGGCTAGGATTTTTGAAACTAGGAAGCCCTTAGCTCCAGGCACACTGCAGCTGTTCAAGGCATCCCAAGGGGAGTACAAAAGTGCAACAACATGGCAGCTTTCACAGCTTTTTCCTTGGCAAGAAGTCTAACACCAGGCTGATTTACTTTCCCAGGGTTACTGTTAGGCTTAGGCCTAGGGCTAGGATTTTTGAAACTAGGAAGCCCTTAGCTCCAGGCACACTGCAGCTGTTCAAGGCATCCCAAGGGGAGTACAAAAGTGCAACAACATGGCAGCTTTCACAGCTTTTTCCTTGGCACCATCCCTATACCTAGGCTGATTTATCTGCCTAGGGTTAGGGTTAGGGTTCAGCCTAGGGCTTGGATTTCTTTAACCAGGAAGCCCTGAGTTCCAGGCTTACTTCATCTGCCAAAGGCATCCCAAAGGGAGTGCAGAAGTGCCACAACATGGCTGCTTTCACGGCTTTTTCCTTGGCAAGAAACCTAACATCAGGCTGATTTACCTTCCCAGGGTTACTGTTAGGCTTAGGCCTAGGGCTAGGATTTTTGAAACTAGGAAGCCCTGGGCTCCAGGCACACTGCAGCTGTTCAAGGCATCCCAAGGGGAGTACAAAAGTGCAACAACATGGCAGCTTTCACAGCTTTTTCCTTGGCACCATCCCTATACCTAGGCTGATTTATCTGCCTAGGGTTAGGGTTAGGGTTCAGCCTAGGGCTTGAATTTTTTTAACCAGGAAGCCCTGAGTTCCAGGCTTACTTCATCTGCCAAAGGCATCCCAAAGGGAGTGCAGAAGTGCCACAACATGGCTGCTTTCACGGCTTTTCCCTTAGGAAGAACCCTAATACCTGGCTGATTTACCTTCCTAGGGTTACTGTTAGGCTTAGGCCTAGGACTTTTAAAACCAGGAAGCCCTGGGCTCCAGGCACACTGCAGCTGCGAAAGGCATCCCAAGGGGAGCGCAAAAGTGACGCAACTTGGCTGCCACCACTGATATTTCCATGAGACCATCCCGAACCATAGGTTGATTTTCCTTCCTAGGGTTAAGGTTTGAGTTACGCCTAGGGTAAGGGTTCTATTAACCAGAAAGCCCTGAGTTCCAAGAACACAGCAGCTGCGAAGGACTAGCCAAGAAGAGCGCAAAAGTACCACAACATGCCTGCCTCCACAGCTTTTTCCTTGGGGACATGCCTAATTCCTGGCTGATTTGCCTTTCTCGTCTTAGGGTTGGGGTTCGGCCTAGGGCTAGGATTTTTAAAAGCAGGAAGCCCTGAGTTCCAGGCACACTGGAGCTGTGAAAGGCATCCAAAAGGGAGTGCAAAAGTGCCACAACATGGCTGCTTTCACGGCTTTTTCCTTGGCAAGACGCCTAACACCAGGCTGATTTGCCTTCCCAGGGTTACTGTTAGGCTTAGGCCTAGGGCTAGGATTTTTAAAACTAGGAAGCCCTTAGCTCCAGGCACACTGCAGCTGTTCAAGGCATCCCAAGGGGAGTACAAAAGTGCAACAACATGGCAGCTTTCACAGCTTTTTCCTTGGCACCATCCCTATACCTAGGCTGATTTATCTGCCTAGGGTTAGGGTTAGGGTTCAGCCTAGGGCTTGGATTTCTTTAACCAGGAAGCCCTGAGTTCCAGGCTTACTTCATCTGCCAAAGGCATCCCAAAGGGAGTGCAGAAGTTCCACAACATGGCTGCTTTCACGGCTTTTCCCTTAGGAAGAACCCTAATACCCGGCTGATTTACCTTCCTAGGGTTACTGTTAGGCTTAGGCCTAGGACTTTTAAAACCAGGAAGCCCTGGGCTCCAGGCACACTGCAGCTGCAAAAGGCATCCCAAGGGGAGCGCAAAAGTGACGCAACTTGGCTGCCACCACTGATATTTCCATGAGAGCATCCCGAACCATAGGCTGATTTCCCTTCCTAGGGTTAAGGTTTGAGTTACGCCTAGGGTAAGGGCTCTATTAACCAGAAAGCCCTAAGTTCCAAGAACACAGCAGCTGCGAAGGACTAGCCAAGAAGAGCGCAAAAGTAGCACAACATGCCTGCCTCCACAGCTTTTTCCTTGGGGACATGCCTAATTCCTGGCTGATTTGCCTTTCTCGTCTTAGGGTTGGGGTTCGGCCTAGGGCTAGGATTTTTAAAATCAGGAAGCCCTGAGTTCCAGGCACACTGGAGCTGTGAAAGGCATCCAAAAGGGAGTGCAAAAGTGCCACAACATGGCTGTTTCACGGCTTTTTCCTTGGCAAGAAGCCTAACATCAGGCTGATTTACTTTCCCAGGGTTACTGTTAGGCTTAGGCCTAGGGCTAGGATTTTTAAAACTAGGAAGCCCTTAGCTCCAGGCACACTGCAGCTGTTCAAGGCATCCCAAGGGGAGTACAAAAGTGCAACAACATGGCAGCTTTCACAGCATTTTCCTTGGCACCATCCCTATACCTAGGCTGATTTATCTGCCTAGGGTTAGGGTTAGGGTTCAGCCTAGGGCTTGGATTTCTTTAACCAGGAAGCCCTGAGTTCCAGGCTTACTTCATCTGCCAAAGGCATCCCAAAGGGAGTGCAGAAGTGCCACAACATGGCTGTTTCACGGCTTTTTCCTTGGCAAGAAGCCTAACATCAGGCTGATTTACTTTCCCAGGGTTACTGTTAGGCTTAGGCCTAGGGCTAGGATTTTTGAAACTAGGAAGCCCTTAGCTCCAGGCACACTGCAGCTGTTCAAGGCATCCAAGGGGAGTACAAAAGTGCAACAACATGGCAGCTTTCACAGCTTTTTCCTTGGCACCATCCCTATACCTAGGCTGATTTATCTGCCTAGGGTTAGGGTTAGGGTTCAGCCTAGGGCTTGGTTTTCTTTAACCAGGAAGCCCTGAGTTCCAGGCTTACTTCATCTGCCAAAGGCATCCCAAAGGGAGTGCAAAAGTGCCACAACATGGCTGCTTTCACGGCTTTTTCCTTGGCAAGAAGCCTAACATCAGGCTGATTTACTTTCCCAGGGTTACTGTTAGGCTTAGGCCTAGGGCTAGGATTTTTGAAACTAGGAAGCCGTTAGCTCCAGGCACACTGCAGCTGTTCAAGGCATCCCAAGGGGAGTACAAAAGTGCAACAACATGGCAGCTTTCACAGCTTTTTTCTTGGCACCATCCCTATACCTAGGCTGATTTATCTGCCTAGGGTTAGGGTTAGGGTTCAGCCTAGGGCTTGAATTTTTTTAACCAGGAAGCCCTGAGTTCCAGGCTTACTTCATCTGCCAAAGGCATCCCAAAGGGAGTGCAGAAGTGCCACAACATGGCTGCTTTCACGGCTTTTCCCTTAGGAAGAGCCCTAATACCCGGCTGATTTACCTTCCTAGGGTTACTGTTAGGCTTAGGCCTAGGACTTTTAAAACCAGGAAGCCCTGGGCTCCAGGCACACTGCAGCTGCGAAAGGCATCCCAAGGGGAGCGCAAAAGTGACGCAACTTGGCTGCCACCACTGATATTTCCATGAGACCATCCCGAACCATAGGTTGATTTTCCTTCCTAGGGTTAAGGTTTGAGTTACGCCTAGGGTAAGGGTTCTATTAACCAGAAAGCCCTGAGTTCCAAGAACACAGCAGCTGCGAAGGACTAGCCAAGAAGAGCGCAAAAGTACCACAACATGCCTGCCTCCACAGCTTTTTCCTTGGGGACATGCCTAATTCCTGGCTGATTTGCCTTTCTCGTCTTAGGGTTGCGGTTCGGCCTAGGGCTAGGATTTTTAAAAGCAGGAAGCCCTGAGTTCCAGGCACACTGGAGCTGTGAAAGGCATCCAAAAGGGAGTGCAAAAGTGCCACAACATGGCTGCTTTCACGGCTTTTTCCTTGGCAAGACGCCTAACACCAGGCTGACTTACCTTCCCAGGGTTACTATTAGGCTTAGGCCTAGGGCTAGGATTTTTAAAACTAGGAAGCCCTTAGCTCCAGGCACACTGCAGCTGTTCAAGGCATCCCAAGGGGAGTACAAAAGTGCAACAACATGGCAGCTTTCACAGCTTTTTCCTTGGCACCATCCCTATACCTAGGCTGATTTATCTGCCTAGGGTTAGGGTTAGGGTTCAGCCTAGGGCTTGAATTTTTTTAACCAGGAAGCCCTGAGTTCCAGGCTTACTTCATCTGCCAAAGGCATCCCAAAGGGAGTGCAGAAGTGCCACAACATGGCTGCTTTCACGGCTTTTTCCTTAGGAAGAACCCTAATACCCGGCTGATTTACCTTCCTAGGGTTACTGTTAGGCTTAGGCCTAGGACTTTTAAAACCAGGAAGCCCTGGGCTCCAGGCACACTGCAGCTGCGAAAGGCATCCCAAGGGGAGCGCAAAAGTGACGCAACTTGGCTGCCACCACTGATATTTCCATGAGACCATCCCGAACCATAGGCTGATTTTCCTTCCTAGGGTTAAGGTTTGAGTTACGCCTAGGGTAAGGGTTCTATTAACCAGAAAGCCCTGAGTTCCAAGAACACAGCAGCTGCGAAGGACTAGCCAAGAAGAGCGCAAAAGTACCACAACATGCCTGCCTCCACAGCTTTTTCCTTGGGGACATGCCTAATTCCTGGCTGATTTGCCTTTCTCGTCTTAGGGTTGGGGTTCGGCCTAGGGCTAGGATTTTTAAAATCAGGAAGCCCTGAGTTCCAGGCACACTGCAGCTGTGAAAGGCATCCAAAAGGGAGTGCAAAAGTGCCACAACATGGCTGTTTCACGGCTTTTTCCTTGGCAAGACGCCTAACACCAGGCTGACTTACCTTCCCAGGGTTACTATTAGGCTTAGGCCTAGGGCTAGGATTTTTAAAACGAGGAAGCCCTTAGCTCCAGGCACACTGCAGCTGTTCAAGGCATCCCAAGGGGAGTACAAAAGTGCAACAACATGGCAGCTTTCACAGCTTTTTCCTTGGCACCATCCCTATACCTAGGCTGATTTATCTGCCTAGGGTTAGGGTTAGGGTTCAGCCTAGGGCTTGGATTTCTTTAACCAGGAAGCCCTGAGTTCCAGGCTTACTTCATCTGCCAAAGGCATCCCAAAGGGAGTGCAGAAGTGCCACAACATGGCTGCTTTCACGGCTTTTCCCTTAGGAAGAACCCTAATACCCGGCTGATTTACCTTCCTAGGGTTACTGTTAGGCTTAGGCCTAGGACTTTTAAAACCAGGAAGCCCTGGGCTCCAGGCACACTGCAGCTGCGAAAGGCATCCCAAGGGGAGCGCAAAAGTGACGCAACTTGGCTGCCACCACTGATATTTCCATGAGACCATCCCGAACCATAGGTTGATTTTCCTTCCTAGGGTTAAGGTTTGAGTTACGCCTAGGGTAAGGGTTCTATTAACCAGAAAGCCCTGAGTTCCAAGAACACAGCAGCTGCGAAGGACTAGCCAAGAAGAGCGCAAAAGTACCACAACATGCCTGCCTCCACAGCTTTTTCCTTGGGGACATGCCTAATTCCTGGCTGATTTGCCTTTCTCGTCTTAGGGTTGGGGTTCGGCCGAGGGCTAGGATTTTTAAAATCAGGAAGCCTTGAGTTCCAGGCACACTGGAGCTGTGAAAGGCATCCAAAAGGGAGTGCAAAAGTGCCACAACATGGCTGCTTTCACGGCTTTTTCCTTGGCAAGACGCCTAACACCAGGCTGACTTACCTTCCTAGGGTTACTGTTAGGCTTAGGCCTAGGGCTAGGATTTTTAAAACTAGGAAGCCCTTAGCTCCAGGCACACTGCAGCTGTTCAAGGCATCCCAAGGGGAGTACAAAAGTGCAACAACATGGCAGCTTTCACAGCTTTTTCCTTGGCACCATCCCTATACCTAGGCTGATTTATCTGCCTAGGGTTAGGGTTAGGGTTCAGCCTAGGGCTTGGATTTCTTTAACCAGGAAGCCCTGAGTTCCAGGCTTACTTCATCTGCCAAAGGCATCCCAAAGGGAGTGCAGAAGTGCCACAACATGGCTGCTTTCACGGCTTTTCCCTTAGGAAGAACCCTAATACCCGGCTGATTTACCTTCCTAGGGTTACTGTTAGGCTTAGGCCTAGGACTTTTAAAACCAGGAAGCCCTGGGCTCCAGGCACACTGCAGCTGCAAAAGGCATCCCAAGGGGAGCGCAAAAGTGACGCAACTTGGCTGCCACCACTGATATTTCCATGAGACCATCCCGAACCATAGGCTGATTTTCCTTCCTAGGGTTAAGGTTTGAGTTACGCCTAGGGTAAGGGTTCTATTAACCAGAAAGCCCTGAGTTCCAAGAACACAGCAGCTGCGAAGGACTAGCCAAGAAGAGCGCAAAAGTACCACAACATGCCTGCCTCCACAGCTTTTTCCTTGGGGACATGCCTAATTCCTGGCTGATTTGCCTTTCTCGTCTTAGGGTTGGGGTTCGGCCTAGGGCTAGGATTTTTAAAATCAGGAAGCCCTGAGTTCCAGGCACACTGGAGCTGTGAAAGGCATCCAAAAGGGAGTGCAAAAGTGCCGCAACATGGCTGCTTTCACGGCTTTTTCCTTGGCAAGAAGCCTAACACCAGGCTGATTTACTTTCCCAGGGTTACTGTTAGGCTTAGGCCTAGGGCTAGGATTTTTGAAACTAGGAGGCCCTTAGCTCCAGGCACACTGCAGCTGTTCAAGGCATCCCAAGGGGAGTACAAAAGTGCAACAACATGGCAGCTTTCACAGCTTTTTCCTTGGCACCATCCCTATACCTAGGCTGATTTATCTGCCTAGGGTTAGGGTTAGGGTTCAGCCTAGGGCTTGGATTTCGTTAACCAGGAAGCCCTGAGTTCCAGGCTTACTTCATCTGCCAAAGGCATCCCAAAGGGAGTGCAGAAGTGCCACAACATGGCTGCTTTCACGGCTTTTCCCTTAGGAAGAACCCTAATACCCGGCTGATTTACCTTCCTAGGGTTACTGTTAGGCTTAGGCCTAGGGCTAGGATTTTTGAAACTAGGAAGCCCTTAGCTCCAGGCACACTGCAGCTGTTCAAGGCATCCAAGGGGAGTACAAAAGTGCAACAACATGGCAGCTTTCACAGCTTTTTCCTTGGCACCATCCCTATACCTAGGCTGATTTATCTGCCTAGGGTTAGGGTTAGGGTTCAGCCTAGGGCTTGGATTTTTTTAACCAGGAAGCCCTGAGTTCCAGGCTTACTTCATCTGCCAAAGGCATCCCAAAGGGAGTGCAAAAGTGCCACAACATGGCTGCTTTCACGGCTTTTTCCTTGGCAAGAAGCCTAACAGCAGGCTGATTTACCTTCCCAGGGTTACTGTTAGGCTTAGGCCTCGGGCTAGGATTTTTGAAACTAGGAAGCCCTTAGCTCCAGGCACACTGCAGCTGTTCAAGGCATCCCAAGGGGAGTACAAAAGTGCAACAACATGGCAGCTTTCACAGCTTTTTTCTTGGCACCATCCCTATACCTAGGCTGATTTATCTGCCTAGGGTTAGGGTTAGGGTTCAGCCTAGGGCTTGAATTTTTTTAACCAGGAAGCCCTGAGTTCCAGGCTTACTTCATCTGCCAAAGGCATCCCAAAGGGAGTGCAGAAGTGCCACAACATGGCTGCTTTCACGGCTTTTCCCTTAGGAAGAACCCTAATACCCGGCTGATTTACCTTCCTAGGGTTACTGTTAGGCTTAGGCCTAGGACTTTTAAAACCAGGAAGCCCTGGGCTCCAGGCACACTGCAGCTGCGAAAGGCATCCCAAGGGGAGCGCAAAAGTGACGCAACTTGGCTGCCACCACTGATATTTCCATGAGACCATCCCGAACCATAGGTTGATTTTCCTTCCTAGGGTTAAGGTTTGAGTTACGCCTAGGGTAAGGGTTCTATTAACCAGAAAGCCCTGAGTTCCAAGAACACAGCAGCTGCGAAGGACTAGCCAAGAAGAGCGCAAAAGTACCACAACATGCCTGCCTCCACAGCTTTTTCCTTGGGGACATGCCTAATTCCTGGCTGATTTGCCTTTCTCGTCATAGGGTTGCGGTTCGGCCTAGGGCTAGGATTTTTAAAAGCAGGAAGCCCTGAGTTCCAGGCACACTGGAGCTGTGAAAGGCATCCAAAAGGGAGTGCAAAAGTGCCACAACATGGCTGCTTTCACGGCTTTTTCCTTGGCAAGAAGCCTAACACCAGGCTGATTTACTTTCCCAGGGTTACTGTTAGGCTTAGGCCTAGGGCTAGGATTTTTGAAACTAGGAAGCCCTTAGCTCCAGGCACACTGCAGCTGTTCAAGGCATCCCAAGGGGAGTACAAAAGTGCAACAACATGGCAGCTTTCACAGCTTTTTCCTTGGCAAGAAGCCTAACACCAGGCTGATTTACTTTCCCAGGGTTACTGTTAGGCTTAGGCCTAGGGCTAGGATTTTTGAAACTAGGAAGCCCTTAGCTCCAGGCACACTGCAGCTGTTCAAGGCATCCCAAGGGGAGTACAAAAGTGCAACAACATGGCAGCTTTCACAGCTTTTTCCTTGGCACCATCCCTATACCTAGGCTGATTTATCTGCCTAGGGTTAGGGTTAGGGTTCAGCCTAGGGCTTGGATTTCTTTAACCAGAAAGCCCTGAGTTCCAGGCTTACTTCATCTGCCAAAGGCATCCCAAAGGGAGTGCAGAAGTGCCACAACATGGCTGCTTTCACGGCTTTTTCCTTGGCAAGAAGCCTAACATCAGGCTGATTTACTTTCCCAGGGTTACTGTTAGGCTTAGGCCTAGGGCTAGGATTTTTGAAACTAGGAAGCCCTGGGCTCCAGGCACACTGCAGCTGTTCAAGGCATCCCAAGGGGAGTACAAAAGTGCAACAACATGGCAGCTTTCACAGCTTTTTCCTTGGCACCATCCCTATACCTTGGCTGATTTTTCTGCCTAGGGTTAGGGTTAGGGTTCAGCCTGGGCTTGAATTTTTTTAACCAGGAAGCCCTGAGTTCCAGGCTTACTTCATCTGGCAAAGGCATCCCAAAGGGAGTGCAGAAGTGCCACAACATGGCTGCTTTCACGGCTTTTCCCTCAGGAAGAACCCTAATACCTGGCTGATTTACCTTCCTAGGGTTACTGTTAGGCTTAGGCCTAGGACTTTTAAAACCAGGAAGCCCTGGGCTCCAGGCACACTGCAGCTGCGAAAGGCATCCCAAGGGGAGCGCAAAAGTGACGCAACTTGGCTGCCACCACTGATATTTCCATGAGACCATCCCGAACCATAGGTTGATTTTCCTTCCTAGGGTTAAGGTTTGAGTTACGCCTAGGGTAAGGGTTCTATTAACCAGAAAGCCCTGAGTTCCAAGAACACAGCAGCTGCGAAGGACTAGCCAAGAAGAGCGCAAAAGTACCACAACATGCCTGTCTCCACAGCTTTTTCCTTGGGGACATGCCTAATTCCTGGCTGATTTGCCTTTCTCGTCTTAGGGTTGGGGTTCGGCCTAGGGCTAGGATTTTTAAAATCAGGAAGCCCTGAGTTCCAGGCACACTGGAGCTGTGAAAGGCATCCAAAAGGGAGTGCAAAAGTGCCACAACATGGCTGCTTTCACGGCTTTTTCCTTGGCAAGAAACCTAACATCAGGCTGATTTACTTTCCCAGGGTTACTGTTAGGCTTAGGCCTAGGGCTAGGATTTTTAAAACTAGGAAGCCCTGGGCTCCAGGCACACTGCAGCTGTTCAAGGCATCCCAAGGGGAGTACAAAAGTGCAACAACATGGCAGCTTTCACAGCTTTTTCCTTGGCACCATCCCTATACCTAGGCTGATTTATCTGCCTAGGGTTAGGGTTAGGGTTCAGCCTAGGGCTTGGATTTCTTTAACCAGGAAGCCCTGAGTTCCAGGCTTACTTCATCTGCCAAAGGCATCCCAAAGGGAGTGCAGAAGTGCCACAACATGGCTGCTTTCACGGCTTTTTCCTTGGCAAGAAGCCTAACATCAGGCTGATTTACTTTCCCAGGGTTACTGTTAGGCTTAGGCCTAGGGCTAGGATTTTTGAAACTAGGAAGCCCTTAGCTCCAGGCACACTGCAGCTGTTCAAGGCATCCAAGGGGAGTACAAAAGTGCAACAACATGGCAGCTTTCACAGCTTTTTCCTTGGCACCATCCCTATACCTAGGCTGATTTATCTGCCTAGGGTTAGGGTTAGGGTTCAGCCTAGGGCTTGGATTTCTTTAACCAGGAAGCCCTGAGTTCCAGGCTTACTTCATCTGCCAAAGGCATCCCAAAGGGAGTGCAAAAGTGCCACAACATGGCTGCTTTCACGGCTTTTTCCTTGGCAAGAAGCCTAACATCAGGCTGATTTACCTTCCCAGGGTTACTGTTAGGCTTAGGCCTAGGGCTAGGATTTTTGAAACTAGGAAGCCCTTAGCTCCAGGCACACTGCAGCTGTTCAAGGCATCCCAAGGGGAGTACAAAAGTGCAACAACATGGCAGCTTTCACAGCTTTTTTCTTGGCACCATCCCTATACCTAGGCTGATTTATCTGCCTGGGGTTAGGGTTAGGGTTCAGCCTAGGGCTTGAATTTTTTTAACCAGGAAGCCCTGAGTTCCAGGCTTACTTCATCTGCCAAAGGCATCCCAAAGGGAGTGCAGAAGTGCCACAACATGGCTGCTTTCACGGCTTTTCCCTTAGGAAGAACCCTAATACCCGGCTGATTTACCTTCCTAGGGTTACTGTTAGGCTTAGGCCTAGGACTTTTAAAACCAGGAAGCCCTGGGCTCCAGGCACACTGCAGCTGCAAAAGGCATCCCAAGGGGAGCGCAAAAGTGACGCAACTTGGCTGCCACCACTGATATTTCCATGAGACCATCCCGAACCATAGGTTGATTTTCCTTCCTAGGGTTAAGGTTTGAGTTACGCCTAGGGTAAGGGTTCTATTAACCAGAAAGCCCTGAGTTCCAAGAACACAGCAGCTGCGAAGGACTAGCCAAGAAGAGCGCAAAAGTACCACAACATGCCTGCCTCCACAGCTTTTTCCTTGGGGACATGCCTAATTCCTGGCTGATTTGCCTTTCTCGTCATAGGGTTGCGGTTCGGCCTAGGGCTAGGATTTTTAAAAGCAGGAAGCCCTGAGTTCCAGGCACACTGGAGCTGTGAAAGGCATCCAAAAGGGAGTGCAAAAGTGCCACAACATGGCTGCTTTCACGGCTTTTTCCTTGGCAAGAAGCCTAACACCAGGCTGATTTACTTTCCCAGGGTTACTGTTAGGCTTAGGCCTAGGGCTAGGATTTTTGAAACTAGGAAGCCCTTAGCTCCAGGCACACTGCAGCTGTTCAAGGCATCCCAAGGGGAGTACAAAAGTGCAACAACATGGCAGCTTTCACAGCTTTTTCCTTGGCAAGAAGCCTAACACCAGGCTGATTTACTTTCCCAGGGTTACTGTTAGGCTTAGGCCTAGGGCTAGGATTTTTGAAACTAGGAAGCCCTTAGCTCCAGGCACACTGCAGCTGTTCAAGGCATCCCAAGGGGAGTACAAAAGTGCAACAACATGGCAGCTTTCACAGCTTTTTCCTTGGCACCATCCCTATACCTAGGCTGATTTATCTGCCTAGGGTTAGGGTTAGGGTTCAGCCTAGGGCTTGGATTTCTTTAACCAGGAAGCCCTGAGTTCCAGGCTTACTTCATCTGCCAAAGGCATCCCAAAGGGAGTGCAGAAGTGCCACAACATGGCTGCTTTCACGGCTTTTTCCTTGGCAAGAAACCTAACATCAGGCTGATTTACCTTCCCAGGGTTACTGTTAGGCTTAGGCCTAGGGCTAGGATTTTTGAAACTAGGAAGCCCTGGGCTCCAGGCACACTGCAGCTGTTCAAGGCATCCCAAGGGGAGTACAAAAGTGCAACAACATGGCAGCTTTCACAGCTTTTTCCTTGGCACCATCCCTATACCTAGGCTGATTTATCTGCCTAGGGTTAGGGTTAGGGTTCAGCCTAGGGCTTGAATTTTTTTAACCAGGAAGCCCTGAGTTCCAGGCTTACTTCATCTGCCAAAGGCATCCCAAAGGGAGTGCAGAAGTGCCACAACATGGCTGCTTTCACGGCTTTTCCCTTAGGAAGAACCCTAATACCTGGCTGATTTACCTTCCTAGGGTTACTGTTAGGCTTAGGCCTAGGACTTTTAAAACCAGGAAGCCCTGGGCTCCAGGCACACTGCAGCTGCGAAAGGCATCCCAAGGGGAGCGCAAAAGTGACGCAACTTGGCTGCCACCACTGATATTTCCATGAGACCATCCCGAACCATAGGTTGATTTTCCTTCCTAGGGTTAAGGTTTGAGTTACGCCTAGGGTAAGGGTTCTATTAACCAGAAAGCCCTGAGTTCCAAGAACACAGCAGCTGCGAAGGACTAGCCAAGAAGAGCGCAAAAGTACCACAACATGCCTGCCTCCACAGCTTTTTCCTTGGGGACATGCCTAATTCCTGGCTGATTTGCCTTTCTCGTCTTAGGGTTGGGGTTCGGCCTAGGGCTAGGATTTTTAAAAGCAGGAAGCCCTGAGTTCCAGGCACACTGGAGCTGTGAAAGGCATCCAAAAGGGAGTGCAAAAGTGCCACAACATGGCTGCTTTCACGGCTTTTTCCTTGGCAAGACGCCTAACACCAGGCTGATTTACCTTCCCAGGGTTACTGTTAGGCTTAGGCCTAGGGCTAGGATCTTTAAAACTAGGAAGCCCTTAGCTCCAGGCACACTGCAGCTGTTCAAGGCATCCCAAGGGGAGTACAAAAGTGCAACAACATGGCAGCTTTCACAGCTTTTTCCTTGGCACCATCCCTATACCTAGGCTGATTTATCTGCCTAGGGTTAGGGTTAGGGTTCAGCCTAGGGCTTGAATTTCTTTAACCAGGAAGCCCTGAGTTCCAGGCTTACTTCATCTGCCAAAGGCATCCCAAAGGGAGTGCAGAAGTGCCACAACATGGCTGCTTTCACGGCTTTTCCCTTAGGAAGAACCCTAATACCCGGCTGATTTACCTTCCTAGGGTTACTGTTAGGCTTAGGCCTAGGACTTTTAAAACCAGGAAGCCCTGGGCTCCAGGCACACTGCAGCTGCAAAAGGCATCCCAAGGGGAGCGCAAAAGTGACGCAACTTGGCTGCCACCACTGATATTTCCATGAGAGCATCCCGAACCATAGGCTGATTTCCCTTCCTAGGGTTAAGGTTTGAGTTACGCCTAGGGTAAGGGCTCTATTAACCAGAAAGCCCTAAGTTCCAAGAACACAGCAGCTGCGAAGGACTAGCCAAGAAGAGCGCAAAAGTAGCACAACATGCCTGCCTCCACAGCTTTTTCCTTGGGGACATGCCTAATTCCTGGCTGATTTGCCTTTCTCGTCTTAGGGTTGGGGTTCGGCCTAGGGCTAGGATTTTTAAAATCAGGAAGCCCTGAGTTCCAGGCACACTGGAGCTGTGAAAGGCATCCAAAAGGGAGTGCAAAAGTGCCACAACATGGCTGTTTCACGGCTTTTTCCTTGGCAAGAAGCCTAACATCAGGCTGATTTACTTTCCCAGGGTTACTGTTAGGCTTAGGCCTAGGGCTAGGATTTTTAAAACTAGGAAGCCCTTAGCTCCAGGCACACTGCAGCTGTTCAAGGCATCCCAAGGGGAGTACAAAAGTGCAACAACATGGCAGCTTTCACAGCATTTTCCTTGGCACCATCCCTATACCTAGGCTGATTTATCTGCCTAGGGTTAGGGTTAGGGTTCAGCCTAGGGCTTGGATTTCTTTAACCAGGAAGCCCTGAGTTCCAGGCTTACTTCATCTGCCAAAGGCATCCCAAAGGGAGTGCAGAAGTGCCACAACATGGCTGCTTTCACGGCTTTTTCCTTGGCAAGAAGCCTAACATCAGGCTGATTTACTTTCCCAGGGTTACTGTTAGGCTTAGGCCTAGGGCTAGGATTTTTGAAACTAGGAAGCCCTTAGCTCCAGGCACACTGCAGCTGTTCAAGGCATCCAAGGGGAGTACAAAAGTGCAACAACATGGCAGCTTTCACAGCTTTTTCCTTGGCACCATCCCTATACCTAGGCTGATTTATCTGCCTAGGGTTAGGGTTAGGGTTCAGCCTAGGGCTTGGTTTTCTTTAACCAGGAAGCCCTGAGTTCCAGGCTTACTTCATCTGCCAAAGGCATCCCAAAGGGAGTGCAAAAGTGCCACAACATGGCTGCTTTCACGGCTTTTTCCTTGGCAAGAAGCCTAACAGCAGGCTGATTTACCTTCCCAGGGTTACTGTTATGCTTAGGCCTAGGGCTAGGATTTTTGAAACTAGGAAGCCGTTAGCTCCAGGCACACTGCAGCTGTTCAAGGCATCCCAAGGGGAGTACAAAAGTGCAACAACATGGCAGCTTTCACAGCTTTTTTCTTGGCACCATCCCTATACCTAGGCTGATTTATCTGCCTAGGGTTAGGGTTAGGGTTCAGCCTAGGGCTTGAATTTTTTTAACCAGGAAGCCCTGAGTTCCAGGCTTACTTCATCTGCCAAAGGCATCCCAAAGGGAGTGCAGAAGTGCCACAACATGGCTGCTTTCACGGCTTTTCCCTTAGGAAGAGCCCTAATACCCGGCTGATTTACCTTCCTAGGGTTACTGTTAGGCTTAGGCCTAGGACTTTTAAAACCAGGAAGCCCTGGGCTCCAGGCACACTGCAGCTGCGAAAGGCATCCCAAGGGGAGCGCAAAAGTGACGCAACTTGGCTGCCACCACTGATATTTCCATGAGACCATCCCGAACCATAGGTTGATTTTCCTTCCTAGGGTTAAGGTTTGAGTTACGCCTAGGGTAAGGGTTCTATTAACCAGAAAGCCCTGAGTTCCAAGAACACAGCAGCTGCGAAGGACTAGCCAAGAAGAGCGCAAAAGTACCACAACATGCCTGCCTCCACAGCTTTTTCCTTGGGGACATGCCTAATTCCTGGCTGATTTGCCTTTCTCGTCTTAGGGTTGCGGTTCGGCCTAGGGCTAGGATTTTTAAAAGCAGGAAGCCCTGAGTTCCAGGCACACTGGAGCTGTGAAAGGCATCCAAAAGGGAGTGCAAAAGTGCCACAACATGGCTGCTTTCACGGCTTTTTCCTTGGCAAGAAACCTAACATCAGGCTGATTTACTTTCCCAGGGTTACTGTTAGGCTTAGGCCTAGGGCTAGGATTTTTGAAACTAGGAAGCCCTTAGCTCCAGGCACACTGCAGCTGTTCAAGGCATCCCAAGGGGAGTACAAAAGTGCAACAACATGGCAGCTTTCACAGCTTTTTCCTTGGCACCATCCCTATACCTAGGCTGATTTATCTGCCTAGGGTTAGGGTTAGGGTTCAGCCTAGGGCTTGGATTTCTTTAACCAGGAAGCCCTGAGTTCCAGGCTTACTTCATCTGCCAAAGGCATCCCAAAGGGAGTGCAGAAGTGCCACAACATGGCTGCTTTCACGGCTTTTTCCTTGGCAAGAAGCCTAACATCAGGCTGATTTACTTTCCCAGGGTTACTGTTAGGCTTAGGCCTAGGGCTAGGATTTTTGAAACTAGGAAGCCCTTAGCTCCAGGCACACTGCAGCTGTTCAAGGCATCCCAAGGGGAGTACAAAAGTGCAACAACATGGCAGCTTTCACAGCTTTTTCCTTGGCACCATCCCTATACCTAGGCTGATTTATCTGCCTAGGGTTAGGGTTAGGGTTCAGCCTAGGGCTTGAATTTCTTTAACCAGGAAGCCCTGAGTTCCAGGCTTACTTCATCTGCCAAAGGCATCCCAAAGGGAGTGCAGAAGTGCCACAACATGGCTGCTTTCACGGCTTTTCCCTTAGGAAGAACCCTAATACCCGGCTGATTTACCTTCCTAGGGTTACTGTTAGGCTTAGGCCTAGGACTTTTAAAACCAGGAAGCCCTGGGCTCCAGGCACACTGCAGCTGCGAAAGGCATCCCAAGGGGAGCGCAAAAGTGACGCAACTTGGCTGCCACCACTGATATTTCCATGAGACCATCCCGAACCATAGGTTGATTTTCCTTCCTAGGGTTAAGGTTTGAGTTACGCCTAGGGTAAGGGTTCTATTAACCAGAAAGCCCTGAGTTCCAAGAACACAGCAGCTGCGAAGGACTAGCCAAGAAGAGCGCAAAAGTACCACAACATGCCTGCCTCCACAGCTTTTTCCTTGGGGACATGCCTAATTCCTGGCTGATTTGCCTTTCTCGTCATAGGGTTGGGGTTCGGCCTAGGGCTAGGATTTTTAAAAGCAGGAAGCCCTGAGTTCCAGGCACACTGGAGCTGTGAAAGGCATCCAAAAGGGAGTGCAAAAGTGCCACAACATGGCTGTTTCACGGCTTTTTCCTTGGCAAGACGCCTAACACCAGGCTGACTTACCTTCCCAGGGTTACTATTAGGCTTAGGCCTAGGGCTAGGATTTTTAAAACGAGGAAGCCCTTAGCTCCAGGCACACTGCAGCTGTTCAAGGCATCCCAAGGGGAGTACAAAAGTGCAACAACATGGCAGCTTTCACAGCTTTTTCCTTGGCACCATCCCTATACCTAGGCTGATTTATCTGCCTAGGGTTAGGGTTAGGGTTCAGCCTAGGGCTTGGATTTCTTTAACCAGGAAGCCCTGAGTTCCAGGCTTACTTCATCTGCCAAAGGCATCCCAAAGGGAGTGCAGAAGTGCCACAACATGGCTGCTTTCACGGCTTTTCCCTTAGGAAGAACCCTAATACCCGGCTGATTTACCTTCCTAGGGTTACTGTTAGGCTTAGGCCTAGGACTTTTAAAACCAGGAAGCCCTGGGCTCCAGGCACACTGCAGCTGCAAAAGGCATCCCAAGGGGAGCGCAAAAGTGACGCAACTTGGCTGCCACCACTGATATTTCCATGAGAGCATCCCGAACCATAGGTTGATTTTCCTTCCTAGGGTTAAGGTTTGAGTTACGCCTAGGGTAAGGGTTCTATTAACCAGAAAGCCCTGAGTTCCAAGAACACAGCAGCTGCGAAGGACTAGCCAAGAAGAGCGCAAAAGTACCACAACATGCCTGCCTCCACAGCTTTTTCCTTGGGGACATGCCTAATTCCTGGCTGATTTGCCTTTCTCGTCTTAGGGTTGGGGTTCGGCCGAGGGCTAGGATTTTTAAAATCAGGAAGCCTTGAGTTCCAGGCACACTGGAGCTGTGAAAGGCATCCAAAAGGGAGTGCAAAAGTGCCACAACATGGCTGCTTTCACGGCTTTTTCCTTGGCAAGACGCCTAACACCAGGCTGACTTACCTTCCTAGGGTTACTATTAGGCTTAGGCCTAGGGCTAGGATTTTTAAAACTAGGAAGCCCTTAGCTCCAGGCACACTGCAGCTGTTCAAGGCATCCCAAGGGGAGTACAAAAGTGCAACAACATGGCAGCTTTCACAGCTTTTTCCTTGGCACCATCCCTATACCTAGGCTGATTTATCTGCCTAGGGTTAGGGTTAGGGTTCAGCCTAGGGCTTGGATTTCTTTAACCAGGAAGCCCTGAGTTCCAGGCTTACTTCATCTGCCAAAGGCATCCCAAAGGGAGTGCAGAAGTGCCACAACATGGCTGCTTTCACGGCTTTTCCCTTAGGAAGAACCCTAATACCCGGCTGATTTACCTTCCTAGGGTTACTGTTAGGCTTAGGCCTAGGACTTTTAAAACCAGGAAGCCCTGGGCTCCAGGCACACTGCAGCTGCAAAAGGCATCCCAAGGGGAGCGCAAAAGTGACGCAACTTGGCTGCCACCACTGATATTTCCATGAGACCATCCCGAACCATAGGCTGATTTTCCTTCCTAGGGTTAAGGTTTGAGTTACGCCTAGGGTAAGGGTTCTATTAACCAGAAAGCCCTGAGTTCCAAGAACACAGCAGCTGCGAAGGACTAGCCAAGAAGAGCGCAAAAGTACCACAACATGCCTGCCTCCACAGCTTTTTCCTTGGGGACATGCCTAATTCCTGGCTGATTTGCCTTTCTCGTCTTAGGGTTGGGGTTCGGCCTAGGGCTAGGATTTTTAAAAGCAGGAAGCCCTGAGTTCCAGGCACACTGGAGCTGTGAAAGGCATCCAAAAGGGAGTGCAAAAGTGCCACAACATGGCTGCTTTCACGGCTTTTTCCTTGGCAAGAAGCCTAACATCAGGCTGATTTACTTTCCCAGGGTTACTGTTAGGCTTAGGCCTAGGGCTAGGATTTTTGAAACTAGGAAGCCCTTAGCTCCAGGCACACTGCAGCTGTTCAAGGCATCCCAAGGGGAGTACAAAAGTGCAACAACATGGCAGCTTTCACAGCTTTTTCCTTGGCACCATCCCTATACCTAGGCTGATTTATCTGCCTAGGGTTAGGGTTAGGGTTCAGCCTAGGGCTTGGATTTCTTTAACCAGGAAGCCCTGAGTTCCAGGCTTACTTCATCTGCCAAAGGCATCCCAAAGGGAGTGCAGAAGTGCCACAACATGGCTGCTTTCACGGCTTTTTCCTTGGCAAGAAGCCTAACATCAGGCTGATTTACTTTCCCAGGGTTACTGTTAGGCTTAGGCCTAGGGCTAGGATTTTTGAAACTAGGAAGCCCTTAGCTCCAGGCACACTGCAGCTGTTCAAGGCATCCCAAGGGGAGTACAAAAGTGCAACAACATGGCAGCTTTCACAGCTTTTTCCTTGGCACCATCCCTATACCTAGGCTGATTTATCTGCCTAGGGTTAGGGTTAGGGTTCAGCCTAGGGCTTGAATTTCTTTAACCAGGAAGCCCTGAGTTCCAGGCTTACTTCATCTGCCAAAGGCATCCCAAAGGGAGTGCAGAAGTGCCACAACATGGCTGCTTTCACGGCTTTTCCCTTAGGAAGAACCCTAATACCCGGCTGATTTACCTTCCTAGGGTTACTGTTAGGCTTAGGCCTAGGACTTTTAAAACCAGGAAGCCCTGGGCTCCAGGCACACTGCAGCTGCAAAAGGCATCCCAAGGGGAGCGCAAAAGTGACGCAACTTGGCTGCCACCACTGATATTTCCATGAGACCATCCCGAACCATAGGTTGATTTTCCTTCCTAGGGTTAAGGTTTGAGTTACGCCTAGGGTAAGGGTTCTATTAACCAGAAAGCCCTGAGTTCCAAGAACACAGCAGCTGCGAAGGACTAGCCAAGAAGAGCGCAAAAGTACCACAACATGCCTGCCTCCACAGCTTTTTCCTTGGGGACATGCCTAATTCCTGGCTGATTTGCCTTTCTCGTCATAGGGTTGGGGTTCGGCCTAGGGCTAGGATTTTTAAAAGCAGGAAGCCCTGAGTTCCAGGCACACTGGAGCTGTGAAAGGCATCCAAAAGGGAGTGCAAAAGTGCCACAACATGGCTGTTTCACGGCTTTTTCCTTGGCAAGACGCCTAACACCAGGCTGACTTACCTTCCCAGGGTTACTATTAGGCTTAGGCCTAGGGCTAGGATTTTTAAAACGAGGAAGCCCTTAGCTCCAGGCACACTGCAGCTGTTCAAGGCATCCCAAGGGGAGTACAAAAGTGCAACAACATGGCAGCTTTCACAGCTTTTTCCTTGGCACCATCCCTATACCTAGGCTGATTTATCTGCCTAGGGTTAGGGTTAGGGTTCAGCCTAGGGCTTGGATTTCTTTAACCAGGAAGCCCTGAGTTCCAGGCTTACTTCATCTGCCAAAGGCATCCCAAAGGGAGTGCAGAAGTGCCACAACATGGCTGCTTTCACGGCTTTTCCCTTAGGAAGAACCCTAATACCCGGCTGATTTACCTTCCTAGGGTTACTGTTAGGCTTAGGCCTAGGACTTTTAAAACCAGGAAGCCCTGGCCTCCAGGCACACTGCAGCTGCAAAAGGCATCCCAAGGGGAGCGCAAAAGTGACGCAACTTGGCTGCCACCACTGATATTTCCATGAGAGCATCCCGAACCATAGGTTGATTTTCCTTCCTAGGGTTAAGGTTTGAGTTACGCCTAGGGTAAGGGTTCTATTAACCAGAAAGCCCTGAGTTCCAAGAACACAGCAGCTGCGAAGGACTAGCCAAGAAGAGCGCAAAAGTACCACAACATGCCTGCCTCCACAGCTTTTTCCTTGGGGACATGCCTAATTCCTGGCTGATTTGCCTTTCTCGTCTTAGGGTTGCGGTTCGGCCTAGGGCTAGGATTTTTAAAAGCAGGAAGCCCTGAGTTCCAGGCACACTGGAGCTGTGAAAGGCATCCAAAAGGGAGTGCAAAAGTGCCACAACATGGCTGCTTTCACGGCTTTTTCCTTGGCAAGACGCCTAACACCAGGCTGACTTACCTTCCTAGGGTTACTATTAGGCTTAGGCCTAGGGCTAGGATTTTTAAAACTAGGAAGCCCTTAGCTCCAGGCACACTGCAGCTGTTCAAGGCATCCCAAGGGGAGTACAAAAGTGCAACAACATGGCAGCTTTCACAGCTTTTTCCTTGGCACCATCCCTATACCTAGGCTGATTTATCTGCCTAGGGTTAGGGTTAGGGTTCAGCCTAGGGCTCGGATTTCTTTAACCAGGAAGCCCTGAGTTCCAGGCTTACTTCATCTGCCAAAGGCATCCCAAAGGGAGTGCAGAAGTGCCACAACATGGCTGCTTTCACGGCTTTTCCCTTAGGAAGAACCCTAATACCCGGCTGATTTACCTTCCTAGGGTTACTGTTAGGCTTAGGCCTAGGACTTTTAAAACCAGGAAGCCCTGGGCTCCAGGCACACTGCAGCTGCAAAAGGCATCCCAAGGGGAGCGCAAAAGTGACGCAACTTGGCTGCCACCACTGATATTTCCATGAGACCATCCCGAACCATAGGCTGATTTTCCTTCCTAGGGTTAAGGTTTGAGTTACGCCTAGGGTAAGGGTTCTATTAACCAGAAAGCCCTGAGTTCCAAGAACACAGCAGCTGCGAAGGACTAGCCAAGAAGAGCGCAAAAGTACCACAACATGCCTGCCTCCACAGCTTTTTCCTTGGGGACATGCCTAATTCCTGGCTGATTTGCCTTTCTCGTCTTAGGGTTGCGGTTCGGCCTAGGGCTAGGATTTTTAAAAGCAGGAAGCCCTGAGTTCCAGGCACACTGGAGCTGTGAAAGGCATCCAAAAGGGAGTGCAAAAGTGCCACAACATGGCTGCTTTCACGGCTTTTTCCTTGGCAAGAAGCCTAACATCAGGCTGATTTACTTTCCCAGGGTTACTGTTAGGCTTAGGCCTAGGGCTAGGATTTTTGAAACTAGGAGGCCCTTAGCTCCAGGCACACTGCAGCTGTTCAAGGCATCCCAAGGGGAGTACAAAAGTGCAACAACATGGCAGCTTTCACAGCTTTTTCCTTGGCACCATCCCTATACCTAGGCTGATTTATCTGCCTAGTGTTAGGGTTAGGGTTCAGCCTAGGGCTTGGATTTCGCTAACCAGGAAGCCCTGAGTTCCAGGCTTACTTCATCTGCCAAAGGCATCCCAAAGGGAGTGCAGAAGTGCCACAACATGGCTGCTTTCACGGCTTTTCCCTTAGGAAGAACCCTAATACCCGGCTGATTTACCTTCCTAGGGTTACTGTTAGGCTTAGGCCTAGGGCTAGGATTTTTGAAACTAGGAAGCCCTTAGCTCCAGGCACACTGCAGCTGTTCAAGGCATCCAAGGGGAGTACAAAAGTGCAACAACATGGCAGCTTTCACAGCTTTTTCCTTGGCACCATCCCTATACCTAGGCTGATTTATCTGCCTAGGGTTAGGGTTAGGGTTCAGCCTAGGGCTTGGATTTTTTTAACCAGGAAGCCCTGAGTTCCAGGCTTACTTCATCTGCCAAAGGCATCCCAAAGGGAGTGCAAAAGTGCCACAACATGGCTGCTTTCACGGCTTTTTCCTTGGCAAGAAGCCTAACAGCAGGCTGATTTACCTTCCCAGGGTTACTGTTAGGCTTAGGCCTAGGGCTAGGATTTTTGAAACTAGGAAGCCCTTAGCTCCAGGCACACTGCAGCTGTTCAAGGATTCCCAAGGGGAGTACAAAAGTGCAACAACATGGCAGCTTTCACAGCTTTTTTCTTGGCACCATCCCTATACCTAGGCTGATTTATCTGCCTAGGGTTAGGGTTAGGGTTCAGCCTAGGGCTTGAATTTTTTTAACCAGGAAGCCCTGAGTTCCAGGCTTACTTCATCTGCCAAAGGCATCCCAAAGGGAGTGCAGAAGTGCCACAACATGGCTGCTTTCACGGCTTTTCCCTTAGGAAGAACCCTAATACCCGGCTGATTTACCTTCCTAGGGTTACTGTTAGGCTTAGGCCTAGGACTTTTAAAACCAGGAAGCCCTGGGCTCCAGGCACACTGCAGCTGCAAAAGGCATCCCAAGGGGAGCGCAAAAGTGACGCAACTTGGCTGCCACCACTGATATTTCCATGAGACCATCCCGAACCATAGGTTGATTTTCCTTCCTAGGGTTAAGGTTTGAGTTACGCCTAGGGTAAGGGTTCTATTAACCAGAAAGCCCTGAGTTCCAAGAACACAGCAGCTGCGAAGGACTAGCCAAGAAGAGCGCAAAAGTACCACAACATGCCTGCCTCCACAGCTTTTTCCTTGTGGACATGCCTAATTCCTGGCTGATTTGCCTTTCTCGTCATAGGGTTGCGGTTCGGCCTAGGGCTAGGATTTTTAAAAGCAGGAAGCCCTGAGTTCCAGGCACACTGGAGCTGTGAAAGGCATCCAAAAGGGAGTGCAAAAGTGCCACAACATGGCTGCTTTCACGGCTTTTTCCTTGGCAAGAAGCCTAACACCAGGCTGATTTACTTTCCCAGGGTTACTGTTAGGCTTAGGCCTAGGGCTAGGATTTTTGAAACTAGGAAGCCCTTAGCTCCAGGCACACTGCAGCTGTTCAAGGCATCCCAAGGGGAGTACAAAAGTGCAACAACATGGCAGCTTTCACAGCTTTTTCCTTGGCAAGAAGCCTAACACCAGGCTGATTTACTTTCCCAGGGTTACTGTTAGGCTTAGGCCTAGGGCTAGGATTTTTGAAACTAGGAAGCCCTTAGCTCCAGGCACACTGCAGCTGTTCAAGGCATCCAAGGGGAGTACAAAAGTGCAACAACATGGCAGCTTTCACAGCTTTTTCCTTGGCACCATCCCTATACCTAGGCTGATTTATCTGCCTAGGGTTAGGGTTAGGGTTCAGCCTAGGGCTTGGATTTTTTTAACCAGGAAGCCCTGAGTTCCAGGCTTACTTCATCTGCCAAAGGCATCCCAAAGGGAGTGCAAAAGTGCCACAACATGGCTGCTTTCACGGCTTTTTCCTTGGCAAGAAGCCTAACAGCAGGCTGATTTACCTTCCCAGGGTTACTGTTAGGCTTAGGCCTAGGGCTAGGATTTTTGAAACTAGGAAGCCCTTAGCTCCAGGCACACTGCAGCTGTTCAAGGATTCCCAAGGGGAGTACAAAAGTGCAACAACATGGCAGCTTTCACAGCTTTTTTCTTGGCACCATCCCTATACCTAGGCTGATTTATCTGCCTAGGGTTAGGGTTAGGGTTCAGCCTAGGGCTTGAATTTTTTTAACCAGGAAGCCCTGAGTTCCAGGCTTACTTCATCTGCCAAAGGCATCCCAAAGGGAGTGCAGAAGTGCCACAACATGGCTGCTTTCACGGCTTTTCCCTTAGGAAGAACCCTAATACCCGGCTGATTTACCTTCCTAGGGTTACTGTTAGGCTTAGGCCTAGGACTTTTAAAACCAGGAAGCCCTGGGCTCCAGGCACACTGCAGCTGCAAAAGGCATCCCAAGGGGAGCGCAAAAGTGACGCAACTTGGCTGCCACCACTGATATTTCCATGAGACCATCCCGAACCATAGGTTGATTTTCCTTCCTAGGGTTAAGGTTTGAGTTACGCCTAGGGTAAGGGTTCTATTAACCAGAAAGCCCTGAGTTCCAAGAACACAGCAGCTGCGAAGGACTAGCCAAGAAGAGCGCAAAAGTACCACAACATGCCTGCCTCCACAGCTTTTTCCTTGGGGACATGCCTAATTCCTGGCTGATTTGCCTTTCTCGTCATAGGGTTGCGGTTCGGCCTAGGGCTAGGATTTTTAAAAGCAGGAAGCCCTGAGTTCCAGGCACACTGGAGCTGTGAAAGGCATCCAAAAGGGAGTGCAAAAGTGCCACAACATGGCTGCTTTCACGGCTTTTTCCTTGGCAAGAAGCCTAACACCAGGCTGATTTACTTTCCCAGGGTTACTGTTAGGCTTAGGCCTAGGGCTAGGATTTTTGAAACTAGGAAGCCCTTAGCTCCAGGCACACTGCAGCTGTTCAAGGCATCCCAAGGGGAGTACAAAAGTGCAACAACATGGCAGCTTTCACAGCTTTTTCCTTGGCAAGAAGCCTAACACCAGGCTGATTTACTTTCCCAGGGTTACTGTTAGGCTTAGGCCTAGGGCTAGGATTTTTGAAACTAGGAAGCCCTTAGCTCCAGGCACACTGCAGCTGTTCAAGGCATCCCAAGGGGAGTACAAAAGTGCAACAACATGGCAGCTTTCACAGCTTTTTCCTTGGCACCATCCCTATACCTAGGCTGATTTATCTGCCTAGGGTTAGGGTTAGGGTTCAGCCTAGGGCTTGGATTTCTTTAACCAGGAAGCCCTGAGTTCCAGGCTTACTTCATCTGCCAAAGGCATCCCAAAGGGAGTGCAGAAGTGCCACAACATGGCTGCTTTCACGGCTTTTTCCTTGGCAAGAAGCCTAACATCAGGCTGATTTACTTTCCCAGGGTTACTGTTAGGCTTAGGCCTAGGGCTAGGATTTTTGAAACTAGGAAGCCCTGGGCTCCAGGCACACTGCAGCTGTTCAAGGCATCCCAAGGGGAGTACAAAAGTGCAACAACATGGCAGCTTTCACAGCTTTTTCCTTGGCACCATCCCTATACCTTGGCTGATTTATCTGCCTAGGGTTAGGGTTAGGGTTCAGCCTAGGGCTTGAATTTTTTTAACCAGGAAGCCCTGAGTTCCAGGCTTACTTCATCTGGCAAAGGCATCCCAAAGGGAGTGCAGAAGTGCCACAACATGGCTGCTTTCACGGCTTTTCCCTTAGGAAGAACCCTAATACCCGGCTGATTTACCTTCCTAGGGTTACTGTTAGGCTTAGGCCTAGGACTTTTAAAACCAGGAAGCCCTGGGCTCCAGGCACACTGCAGCTGCGAAAGGCATCCCAAGGGGAGCGCAAAAGTGACGCAACTTGGCTGCCACCACTGATATTTCCATGAGACCATCCCGAACCATAGGTTGATTTTCCTTCCTAGGGTTAAGGTTTGAGTTACGCCTAGGGTAAGGGTTCTATTAACCAGAAAGCCCTGAGTTCCAAGAACACAGCAGCTGCGAAGGACTAGCCAAGAAGAGCGCAAAAGTACCACAACATGCCTGTCTCCACAGCTTTTTCCTTGGGGACATGCCTAATTCCTGGCTGATTTGCCTTTCTCGTCTTAGGGTTGGGGTTCGGCCTAGGGCTAGGATTTTTAAAAGCAGGAAGCCCTGAGTTCCAGGCACACTGGAGCTGTGAAAGGCATCCAAAAGGGAGTGCAAAAGTGCCACAACATGGCTGCTTTCACGGCTTTTTCCTTGGCAAGAAACCTAACATCAGGCTGATTTACTTTCCCAGGGTTACTGTTAGGCTTAGGCCTAGGGCTAGGATTTTTGAAACTAGGAAGCCCTGGGCTCCAGGCACACTGCAGCTGTTCAAGGCATCCCAAGGGGAGTACAAAAGTGCAACAACATGGCAGCTTTCACAGCTTTTTCCTTGGCACCATCCCTATACCTAGGCTGATTTATCTGCCTAGGGTTAGGGTTAGGGTTCAGCCTAGGGCTTGGATTTCTTTAACCAGGAAGCCCTGAGTTCCAGGCTTACTTCATCTGCCAAAGGCATCCCAAAGGGAGTGCAGAAGTGCCACAACATGGCTGCTTTCACGGCTTTTCCCTTAGGAAGAACCCTAATACCCGGCTGATTTACCTTCCTAGGGTTACTGTTAGGCTTAGGCCTAGGACTTTTAAAACCAGGAAGCCCTGGGCTCCAGGCACACTGCAGCTGCAAAAGGCATCCCAAGGGGAGCGCAAAAGTGACGCAACTTGGCTGCCACCACTGATATTTCCATGAGAGCATCCCGAACCATAGGCTGATTTTCCTTCCTAGGGTTAAGGTTTGAGTTACGCCTAGGGTAAGGGTTCTATTAACCAGAAAGCCCTGAGTTCCAAGAACACAGCAGCTGCGAAGGACTAGCCAAGAAGAGCGCAAAAGTACCACAACATGCCTGCCTCCACAGCTTTTTCCTTGGGGACATGCCTAATTCCTGGCTGATTTGCCTTTCTCGTCTTAGGGTTGGGGTTCGGCCTAGGGCTAGGATTTTTAAAAGCAGGAAGCCCTGAGTTCCAGGCACACTGGAGCTGTGAAAGGCATCCAAAAGGGAGTGCAAAAGTGCCACAACATGTCTGTTTCACGGCTTTTTCCTTGGCAAGAAGCCTAACATCAGGCTGATTTACTTTCCCAGGGTTACTGTTAGGCTTAGGCCTAGGGCTAGGATTTTTGAAACTAGGAAGCCCTTAGCTCCAGGCACACTGCAGCTGTTCAAGGCATCCCAAGGGGAGTACAAAAGTGCAACAACATGGCAGCTTTCACAGCTTTTTCCTTGGCACCATCCCTATACCTAGGCTGATTTATCTGCCTAGGGTTAGGGTTAGGGTTCAGCCTAGGGCTTGGATTTCTTTAACCAGGAAGCCCTGAGTTCCAGGCTTACTTCATCTGCCAAAGGCATCCCAAAGGGAGTGCAGAAGTGCCACAACATGGCTGCTTTCACGGCTTTTCCCTTAGGAAGAACCCTAATACCTGGCTGATTTACCTTCCTAGGGTTACTGTTAGGCTTAGGCCTAGGACTTTTAAAACCAGGAAGCCCTGGGCTCCAGGCACACTGCAGCTGCGAAAGGCATCCCAAGGGGAGCGCAAAAGTGACGCAACTTGGCTGCCACCACTGATATTTCCATGAGACCATCCCGAACCATAGGTTGATTTTCCTTCCTAGGGTTAAGGTTTGAGTTACGCCTAGGGTAAGGGTTCTATTAACCAGAAAGCCCTGAGTTCCAAGAACACAGCAGCTGCGAAGGACTAGCCAAGAAGAGCGCAAAAGTACCACAACATGCCTGTCTCCACAGCTTTTTCCTTGGGGACATGCCTAATTCCTGGCTGATTTGCCTTTCTCGTCTTAGGGTTGGGGTTCGGCCTAGGGCTAGGATTTTTAAAATCAGGAAGCCCTGAGTTCCAGGCACACTGGAGCTGTGAAAGGCATCCAAAAGGGAGTGCAAAAGTGCCACAACATGGCTGCTTTCACGGCTTTTTCCTTGGCAAGAAACCTAACATCAGGCTGATTTACTTTCCCAGGGTTACTGTTAGGCTTAGGCCTAGGGCTAGGATTTTTGAAACTAGGAAGCCCTGGGCTCCAGGCACACTGCAGCTGTTCAAGGCATCCCAAGGGGAGTACAAAAGTGCAACAACATGGCAGCTTTCACAGCTTTTTCCTTGGCACCATCCCTATACCTAGGCTGATTTATCTGCCTAGGGTTAGGGTTAGGGTTCAGCCTAGGGCTTGGATTTCTTTAACCAGGAAGCCCTGAGTTCCAGGCTTACTTCATCTGCCAAAGGCATCCCAAAGGGAGTGCAGAAGTGCCACAACATGGCTGCTTTCACGGCTTTTCCCTTAGGAAGAACCCTAATACCCGGCTGATTTACCTTCCTAGGGTTACTGTTAGGCTTAGGCCTAGGACTTTTAAAACCAGGAAGCCCTGGGCTCCAGGCACACTGCAGCTGCAAAAGGCATCCCAAGGGGAGCGCAAAAGTGACGCAACTTGGCTGCCACCACTGATATTTCCATGAGACCATCCCGAACCATAGGCTGATTTTCCTTCCTAGGGTTAAGGTTTGAGTTACGCCTAGGGTAAGGGTTCTATTAACCAGAAAGCCCTGAGTTCCAAGAACACAGCAGCTGCGAAGGACTAGCCAAGAAGAGCGCAAAAGTACCACAACATGCCTGCCTCCACAGCTTTTTCCTTGGGGACATGCCTAATTCCTGGCTGATTTGCCTTTCTCGTCTTAGGGTTGGGGTTCGGCCTAGGGCTAGGATTTTTAAAAGCAGGAAGCCCTGAGTTCCAGGCACACTGGAGCTGTGAAAGGCATCCAAAAGGGAGTGCAAAAGTGCCACAACATGTCTGTTTCACGGCTTTTTCCTTGGCAAGAAGCCTAACATCAGGCTGATTTACTTTCCCAGGGTTACTGTTAGGCTTAGGCCTAGGGCTAGGATTTTTAAAACTAGGAAGCCCTGGGCTCCAGGCACACTGCAGCTGTTCAAGGCATCCCAAGGGGAGTACAAAAGTGCAACAACATGGCAGCTTTCACAGCTTTTTCCTTGGCACCATCCCTATACCTAGGCTGATTTATCTGCCTAGGGTTAGGGTTAGGGTTCAGCCTAGGGCTTGGATTTCTTTAACCAGGAAGCCCTGAGTTCCAGGCTTACTTCATCTGCCAAAGGCATCCCAAAGGGAGTGCAGAAGTGCCACAACATGGCTGCTTTCACGGCTTTTCCCTTAGGAAGAACCCTAATACCCGGCTGATTTACCTTCCTAGGGTTACTGTTCGGCTTAGGCCTAGGACTTTTAAAACCAGGAAGCCCTGGGCTCCAGGCACACTGCAGCTGCGAAAGGCATCCCAAGGGGAGCGCAAAAGTGACGCAACTTGGCTGCCACCACTGATATTTCCATGAGACCATCCCGAACCATAGGCTGATTTTCCTTCCTAGGGTTAAGGTTTGAGTTACGCCTAGGGTAAGGGTTCTATTAACCAGAAAGCCCTGAGTTCCAAGAACACAGCAGCTGCGAAGGACTAGCCAAGAAGAGCGCAAAAGTACCACAACATGCCTGCCTCCACAGCTTTTTCCTTGGGGACATGCCTAATTCCTGGCTGATTTGCCTTTCTCGTCTTAGGGTTGCGGTTCGGCCTAGGGCTAGGATTTTTAAAATCAGGAATCCCTGAGTTCCAGGCACACTGCAGCTGTGAAAGGCATCCAAAAGGGAGTGCAAAAGTGCCACAACATGGCTGCTTTCACGGCTTTTTCCTTGGCAAGAAACCTAACATCAGGCTGATTTACTTTCCCAGGGTTACTGTTAGGCTTAGGCCTAGGGCTAGGATTTTTGAAACTAGGAAGCCCTGGGCTCCAGGCACACTGCAGCTGTTCAAGGCATCCCAAGGGGAGTACAAAAGTGCAACAACATGGCAGCTTTCACAGCTTTTTCCTTGGCACCATCCCTATACCTAGGCTGATTTATCTGCCTAGGGTTAGGGTTAGGGTTCAGCCTAGGGCTTGGATTTCTTTAACCAGGAAGCCCTGAGTTCCAGGCTTACTTCATCTGCCAAAGGCATCCCAAAGGGAGTGCAGAAGTGCCACAACATGGCTGCTTTCACGGCTTTTCCCTTAGGAAGAACCCTAATACCCGGCTGATTTACCTTCCTAGGGTTACTGTTAGGCTTAGGCCTAGGACTTTTAAAACCAGGAAGCCCTGGGCTCCAGGCACACTGCAGCTGCAAAAGGCATCCCAAGGGGAGCGCAAAAGTGACGCAACTTGGCTGTCACCACTGATATTTCCATGAGACCATCCCGAACCATAGGCTGATTTTCCTTCCTAGGGTTAAGGTTTGAGTTACGCCTAGGGTAAGGGTTCTATTAACCAGAAAGCCCTGAGTTCCAAGAACACAGCAGCTGCGAAGGACTAGCCAAGAAGAGCGCAAAAGTACCACAACATGCCTGCCTCCACAGCTTTTTCCTTGGGGACATGCCTAATTCCTGGCTGATTTGCCTTTCTCGTCATAGGGTTGGGGTTCGGCCTAGGGCTAGGATTTTTAAAAGCAGGAAGCCCTGAGTTCCAGGCACACTGGAGCTGTGAAAGGCATCCAAAAGGGAGTGCAAAAGTGCCACAACATGGCTGCTTTCACGGCTTTTTCCTTGGCAAGAAGCCTAACACCAGGCTGATTTACTTTCCCAGGGTTACTGTTAGGCTTAGGCCTAGGGCTAGGATTTTTGAAACTAGGAAGCCCTTAGCTCCAGGCACACTGCAGCTGTTCAAGGCATCCCAAGGGGAGTACAAAAGTGCAACAACATGGCAGCTTTCACAGCTTTTTCCTTGGCACCATCCCTATACCTGGGCTGATTTATCTGCCTAGGGTTAGGGTTAGGGTTCAGCCTAGGGCTTGGATTTTTTTAACCAGGAAGCCCTGAGTTCCAGGCTTACTTCATCTGCCAAAGGCATCCCAAAGGGAGTGCAGAAGTGCCACAACATGGCTGCTTTCACGGCTTTTTCCTTGGCAAGAAACCTAACATCAGGCTGATTTACCTTCCCAGGGTTACTGTTAGGCTTAGGCCTAGGGCTAGGATTTTTGAAACTAGGAAGCCCTTAGCTCCAGGCACACTGCAGCTGTTCAAGGCATCCCAAGGGGAGTACAAAAGTGCAACAACATGGCAGCTTTCACAGCTTTTTCCTTGGCACCATCCCTATACCTAGGCTGATTTATCTGCCTAGGGTTAGGGTTAGGGTTCAGCCTAGGGCTTGAATTTTTTTAACCAGGAAGCCCTGAGTTCCAGGCTTACTTCATCTGCCAAAGGCATCCCAAAGGGAGTGCAGAAGTGCCACAACATGGCTGCTTTCACGGCTTTTCCCTTAGGAAGAACCCTAATACCCGGCTGATTTACCTTCCTAGGGTTACTGTTAGGCTTAGGCCTAGGACTTTTAAAACCAGGAAGCCCTGGGCTCCAGGCACACTGCAGCTGCGAAAGGCATCCCAAGGGGAGCGCAAAAGTGACGCAACTTGGCTGCCACCACTGATATTTCCATGAGACCATCCCGAACCATAGGTTGATTTTCCTTCCTAGGGTTAAGGTTTGAGTTACGCCTAGGGTAAGGGTTCTATTAACCAGAAAGCCCTGAGTTCCAAGAACACAGCAGCTGCGAAGGACTAGCCAAGAAGAGCGCAAAAGTACCACAACATGCCTGCCTCCACAGCTTTTTCCTTGTGGACATGCCTAATTCCTGGCTGATTTGCCTTTCTCGTCATAGGGTTGCGGTTCGGCCTAGGGCTAGGATTTTTAAAAGCAGGAAGCCCTGAGTTCCAGGCACACTGGAGCTGTGAAAGGCATCCAAAAGGGAGTGCAAAAGTGCCACAACATGGCTGCTTTCACGGCTTTTTCCTTGGCAAGAAGCCTAACACCAGGCTGATTTACTTTCCCAGGGTTACTGTTAGGCTTAGGCCTAGGGCTAGGATTTTTGAAACTAGGAAGCCCTTAGCTCCAGGCACACTGCAGCTGTTCAAGGCATCCCAAGGGGAGTACAAAAGTGCAACAACATGGCAGCTTTCACAGCTTTTTCCTTGGCAAGAAGCCTAACACCAGGCTGATTTACTTTCCCAGGGTTACTCTTAGGCTTAGGCCTAGGGCTAGGATTTTTGAAACTAGGAAGCCCTTAGCTCCAGGCACACTGCAGCTGTTCAAGGCATCCCAAGGGGAGTACAAAAGTGCAACAACATGGCAGCTTTCACAGCTTTTTCCTTGGCAAGAAGCCTAACACCAGGCTGATTTACTTTCCCAGGGTTACTGTTAGGCTTAGGCCTAGGGCTAGGATTTTTGAAACTAGGAAGCCCTTAGCTCCAGGCACACTGCAGCTGTTCAAGGCATCCCAAGGGGAGTACAAAAGTGCAACAACATGGCAGCTTTCACAGCTTTTTCCTTGGCACCATCCCTATACCTAGGCTGATTTATCTGCCTAGGGTTAGGGTTAGGGTTCAGCCTAGGGCTTGGATTTCTTTAACCAGGAAGCCCTGAGTTCCAGGCTTACTTCATCTGCCAAAGGCATCCCAAAGGGAGTGCAGAAGTGCCACAACATGGCTGCTTTCACGGCTTTTTCCTTGGCAAGAAGCCTAACATCAGGCTGATTTACTTTCCCAGGGTTACTGTTAGGCTTAGGCCTAGGGCTAGGATTTTTGAAACTAGGAAGCCCTTAGCTCCAGGCACACTGCAGCTGTTCAAGGCATCCCAAGGGGAGTACAAAAGTGCAACAACATGGCAGCTTTCACAGCTTTTTCCTTGGCACCATCCCTATACCTAGGCTGATTTATCTGCCTAGGGTTAGGGTTAGGGTTCAGCCTAGGGCTTGAATTTCTTTAACCAGGAAGCCCTGAGTTCCAGGCTTACTTCATCTGCCAAAGGCATCCCAAAGGGAGTGCAGAAGTGCCACAACATGGCTGCTTTCACGGCTTTTCCCTTAGGAAGAACCCTAATACCCGGCTGATTTACCTTCCTAGGGTTACTGTTAGGCTTAGGCCTAGGACTTTTAAAACCAGGAAGCCCTGGGCTCCAGGCACACTGCAGCTGCGAAAGGCATCCCAAGGGGAGCGCAAAAGTGACGCAACTTGGCTGCCACCACTGATATTTCCATGAGACCATCCCGAACCATAGGTTGATTTTCCTTCCTAGGGTTAAGGTTTGAGTTACGCCTAGGGTAAGGGTTCTATTAACCAGAAAGCCCTGAGTTCCAAGAACACAGCAGCTGCGAAGGACTAGCCAAGAAGAGCGCAAAAGTACCACAACATGCCTGCCTCCACAGCTTTTTCCTTGGGGACATGCCTAATTCCTGGCTGATTTGCCTTTCTCGTCATAGGGTTGGGGTTCGGCCTAAGGCTAGGATTTTTAAAAGCAGGAAGCCCTGAGTTCCAGGCACACTGGAGCTGTGAAAGGCATCCAAAAGGGAGTGCAAAAGTGCCACAACATGGCTGTTTCACGGCTTTTTCCTTGGCAAGACGCCTAACACCAGGCTGACTTACCTTCCCAGGGTTACTATTAGGCTTAGGCCTAGGGCTAGGATTTTTAAAACGAGGAAGCCCTGGGCTCCAGGCACACTGCAGCTGTTCAAGGCATCCCAAGGGGAGTACAAAAGTGCAACAACATGGCAGCTTTCACAGCTTTTTCCTTGGCACCATCCCTATACCTAGGCTGATTTATCTGCCTAGGGTTAGGGTTAGGGTTCAGCCTAGGGCTTGGATTTCTTTAACCAGGAAGCCCTGAGTTCCAGGCTTACTTCATCTGCCAAAGGCATCCCAAAGGGAGTGCAGAAGTGCCACAACATGGCTGCTTTCACGGCTTTTCCCTTAGGAAGAACCCTAATACCCGGCTGATTTACCTTCCTAGGGTTACTGTTAGGCTTAGGCCTAGGACTTTTAAAACCAGGAAGCCCTGGGCTCCAGGCACACTGCAGCTGCAAAAGGCATCCCAAGGGGAGCGCAAAAGTGACGCAACTTGGCTGCCACCACTGATATTTCCATGAGAGCATCCCGAACCATAGGTTGATTTTCCTTCCTAGGGTTAAGGTTTGAGTTACGCCTAGGGTAAGGGTTCTATTAACCAGAAAGCCCTGAGTTCCAAGAACACAGCAGCTGCGAAGGACTAGCCAAGAAGAGCGCAAAAGTACCACAACATGCCTGCCTCCACAGCTTTTTCCTTGGGGACATGCCTAATTCCTGGCTGATTTGCCTTTCTCGTCTTAGGGTTGGGGTTCGGCCGAGGGCTAGGATTTTTAAAATCAGGAAGCCTTGAGTTCCAGGCACACTGGAGCTGTGAAAGGCATCCAAAAGGGAGTGCAAAAGTGCCACAACATGGCTGCTTTCACGGCTTTTTCCTTGGCAAGACGCCTAACACCAGGCTGACTTACCTTCCTAGGGTTACTATTAGGCTTAGGCCTAGGGCTAGGATTTTTAAAACTAGGAAGCCCTTAGCTCCAGGCACACTGCAGCTGTTCAAGGCATCCCAAGGGGAGTACAAAAGTGCAACAACATGGCAGCTTTCACAGCTTTTTCCTTGGCACCATCCCTATACCTAGGCTGATTTATCTGCCTAGGGTTAGGGTTAGGGTTCAGCCTAGGGCTTGGATTTCTTTAACCAGGAAGCCCTGAGTTCCAGGCTTACTTCATCTGCCAAAGGCATCCCAAAGGGAGTGCAGAAGTGCCACAACATGGCTGCTTTCACGGCTTTTCCCTTAGGAAGAACCCTAATACCCGGCTGATTTACCTTCCTAGGGTTACTGTTAGGCTTAGGCCTAGGACTTTTAAAACCAGGAAGCCCTGGGCTCCAGGCACACTGCAGCTGCAAAAGGCATCCCAAGGGGAGCGCAAAAGTGACGCAACTTGGCTGCCACCACTGATATTTCCATGAGACCATCCCGAACCATAGGCTGATTTTCCTTCCTAGGGTTAAGGTTTGAGTTACGCCTAGGGTAAGGGTTCTATTAACCAGAAAGCCCTGAGTTCCAAGAACACAGCAGCTGCGAAGGACTAGCCAAGAAGAGCGCAAAAGTACCACAACATGCCTGCCTCCACAGCTTTTTCCTTGGGGACATGCCTAATTCCTGGCTGATTTGCCTTTCTCGTCTTAGGGTTGGGGTTCGGCCTAGGGCTAGGATTTTTAAAAGCAGGAAGCCCTGAGTTCCAGGCACACTGGAGCTGTGAAAGGCATCCAAAAGGGAGTGCAAAAGTGCCACAACATGGCTGCTTTCACGGCTTTTTCCTTGGCAAGAAGCCTAACATCAGGCTGATTTACTTTCCCAGGGTTACTGTTAGGCTTAGGCCTAGGGCTAGGATTTTTGAAACTAGGAGGCCCTTAGCTCCAGGCACACTGCAGCTGTTCAAGGCATCCCAAGGGGAGTACAAAAGTGCAACAACATGGCAGCTTTCACAGCTTTTTCCTTGGCACCATCCCTATACCTAGGCTGATTTATCTGCCTAGGGTTAGGGTTAGGGTTCAGCCTAGGGCTTGGATTTCTTTAACCAGGAAGCCCTGAGTTCCAGGCTTACTTCATCTGCCAAAGGCATCCCAAAGGGAGTGCAGAAGTGCCACAACATGGCTGCTTTCACGGCTTTTCCCTTAGGAAGAACCCTAATACCCGGCTGATTTACCTTCCTAGGGTTACTGTTAGGCTTAGGCCTAGGGCTAGGATTTTTGAAACTAGGAAGCCCTTAGCTCCAGGCACACTGCAGCTGTTCAAGGCATCCAAGGGGAGTACAAAAGTGCAACAACATGGCAGCTTTCACAGCTTTTTCCTTGGCACCATCCCTATACCTAGGCTGATTTATCTGCCTAGGGTTAGGGTTAGGGTTCAGCCTAGGGCTTGGATTTTTTTAACCAGGAAGCCCTGAGTTCCAGGCTTACTTCATCTGCCAAAGGCATCCCAAAGGGAGTGCAAAAGTGCCACAACATGGCTGCTTTCACGGCTTTTTCCTTGGCAAGAAGCCTAACAGCAGGCTGATTTACCTTCCCAGGGTTACTGTTAGGCTTAGGCCTAGGGCTAGGATTTTTGAAACTAGGAAGCCCTTAGCTCCAGGCACACTGCAGCTGTTCAAGGATTCCCAAGGGGAGTACAAAAGTGCAACAACATGGCAGCTTTCACAGCTTTTTTCTTGGCACCATCCCTATACCTAGGCTGATTTATCTGCCTAGGGTTAGGGTTAGGGTTCAGCCTAGGGCTTGAATTTTTTTAACCAGGAAGCCCTGAGTTCCAGGCTTACTTCATCTGCCAAAGGCATCCCAAAGGGAGTGCAGAAGTGCCACAACATGGCTGCTTTCACGGCTTTTCCCTTAGGAAGAACCCTAATACCCGGCTGATTTACCTTCCTAGGGTTACTGTTAGGCTTAGGCCTAGGACTTTTAAAACCAGGAAGCCCTGGGCTCCAGGCACACTGCAGCTGCGAAAGGCATCCCAAGGGGAGCGCAAAAGTGACGCAACTTGGCTGCCACCACTGATATTTCCATGAGACCATCCCGAACCATAGGCTGATTTTCCTTCCTAGGGTTAAGGTTTGAGTTACGCCTAGGGTAAGGGTTCTATTAACCAGAAAGCCCTGAGTTCCAAGAACACAGCAGCTGCGAAGGACTAGCCAAGAAGAGCGCAAAAGTACCACAACATGCCTGCCTCCACAGCTTTTTCCTTGGGGACATGCCTAATTCCTGGCTGATTTGCCTTTCTCGTCATAGGGTTGCGGTTCGGCCTAGGGCTAGGATTTTTAAAAGCAGGAAGCCCTGAGTTCCAGGCACACTGGAGCTGTGAAAGGCATCCAAAAGGGAGTGCAAAAGTGCCACAACATGGCTGCTTTCACGGCTTTTTCCTTGGCAAGAAGCCTAACACCAGGCTGATTTACTTTCCCAGGGTTACTGTTAGGCTTAGGCCTAGGGCTAGGATTTTTGAAACTAGGAAGCCCTTAGCTCCAGGCACACTGCAGCTGTTCAAGGCATCCCAAGGGGAGTACAAAAGTGCAACAACATGGCAGCTTTCACAGCTTTTTCCTTGGCAAGAAGCCTAACACCAGGCTGATTTACTTTCCCAGGGTTACTGTTAGGCTTAGGCCTAGGGCTAGGATTTTTGAAACTAGGAAGCCCTTAGCTCCAGGCACACTGCAGCTGTTCAAGGCATCCCAAGGGGAGTACAAAAGTGCAACAACATGGCAGCTTTCACAGCTTTTTCCTTGGCACCATCCCTATACCTAGGCTGATTTATCTGCCTAGGGTTAGGGTTAGGGTTCAGCCTAGGGCTTGGATTTCTTTAACCAGGAAGCCCTGAGTTCCAGGCTTACTTCATCTGCCAAAGGCATCCCAAAGGGAGTGCAGAAGTGCCACAACATGGCTGCTTTCACGGCTTTTTCCTTGGCAAGAAGCCTAACATCAGGCTGATTTACTTTCCCAGGGTTACTGTTAGGCTTAGGCCTAGGGCTAGGATTTTTGAAACTAGGAAGCCCTGGGCTCCAGGCACACTGCAGCTGTTCAAGGCATCCCAAGGGGAGTACAAAAGTGCAACAACATGGCAGCTTTCACAGCTTTTTCCTTGGCACCATCCCTATACCTTGGCTGATTTATCTGCCTAGGGTTAGGGTTAGGGTTCAGCCTAGGGCTTGAATTTTTTTAACCAGGAAGCCCTGAGTTCCAGGCTTACTTCATCTGCCAAAGGCATCCCAAAGGGAGTGCAGAAGTGCCACAACATGGCTGCTTTCACGGCTTTTCCCTTAGGAAGAACCCTAATACCCGGCTGATTTACCTTCCTAGGGTTACTGTTAGGCTTAGGCCTAGGACTTTTAAAACCAGGAAGCCCTGGGCTCCAGGCACACTGCAGCTGCAAAAGGCATCCCAAGGGGAGCGCAAAAGTGACGCAACTTGGCTGCCACCACTGATATTTCCATGAGAGCATCCCGAACCATAGGTTGATTTTCCTTCCTAGGGTTAAGGTTTGAGTTACGCCTAGGGTAAGGGTTCTATTAACCAGAAAGCCCTGAGTTCCAAGAACACAGCAGCTGCGAAGGACTAGCCAAGAAGAGCGCAAAAGTACCACAACATGCCTGCCTCCACAGCTTTTTCCTTGGGGACATGCCTAATTCCTGGCTGATTTGCCTTTCTCGTCTTAGGGTTGGGGTTCGGCCGAGGGCTAGGATTTTTAAAATCAGGAAGCCTTGAGTTCCAGGCACACTGGAGCTGTGAAAGGCATCCAAAAGGGAGTGCAAAAGTGCCACAACATGGCTGCTTTCACGGCTTTTTCCTTGGCAAGACGCCTAACACCAGGCTGACTTACCTTCCTAGGGTTACTATTAGGCTTAGGCCTAGGGCTAGGATTTTTAAAACTAGGAAGCCCTTAGCTCCAGGCACACTGCAGCTGTTCAAGGCATCCCAAGGGGAGTACAAAAGTGCAACAACATGGCAGCTTTCACAGCTTTTTCCTTGGCACCATCCCTATACCTAGGCTGATTTATCTGCCTAGGGTTAGGGTTAGGGTTCAGCCTAGGGCTTGGATTTCTTTAACCAGGAAGCCCTGAGTTCCAGGCTTACTTCATCTGCCAAAGGCATCCCAAAGGGAGTGCAGAAGTGCCACAACATGGCTGCTTTCACGGCTTTTCCCTTAGGAAGAACCCTAATACCCGGCTGATTTACCTTCCTAGGGTTACTGTTAGGCTTAGGCCTAGGACTTTTAAAACCAGGAAGCCCTGGGCTCCAGGCACACTGCAGCTGCAAAAGGCATCCCAAGGGGAGCGCAAAAGTGACGCAACTTGGCTGCCACCACTGATATTTCCATGAGACCATCCCGAACCATAGGCTGATTTTCCTTCCTAGGGTTAAGGTTTGAGTTACGCCTAGGGTAAGGGTTCTATTAACCAGAAAGCCCTGAGTTCCAAGAACACAGCAGCTGCGAAGGACTAGCCAAGAAGAGCGCAAAAGTACCACAACATGCCTGCCTCCACAGCTTTTTCCTTGGGGACATGCCTAATTCCTGGCTGATTTGCCTTTCTCGTCTTAGGGTTGGGGTTCGGCCTAGGGCTAGGATTTTTAAAAGCAGGAAGCCCTGAGTTCCAGGCACACTGGAGCTGTGAAAGGCATCCAAAAGGGAGTGCAAAAGTGCCACAACATGGCTGCTTTCACGGCTTTTTCCTTGGCAAGAAGCCTAACATCAGGCTGATTTACTTTCCCAGGGTTACTGTTAGGCTTAGGCCTAGGGCTAGGATTTTTGAAACTAGGAGGCCCTTAGCTCCAGGCACACTGCAGCTGTTCAAGGCATCCCAAGGGGAGTACAAAAGTGCAACAACATGGCAGCTTTCACAGCTTTTTCCTTGGCACCATCCCTATACCTAGGCTGATTTATCTGCCTAGGGTTAGGGTTAGGGTTCAGCCTAGGGCTTGGATTTCGCTAACCAGGAAGCCCTGAGTTCCAGGCTTACTTCATCTGCCAAAGGCATCCCAAAGGGAGTGCAGAAGTGCCACAACATGGCTGCTTTCACAGCTTTTCCCTTAGGAAGAACCCTAATACCCGGCTGATTTACCTTCCTAGGGTTACTGTTAGGCTTAGGCCTAGGGCTAGGATTTTTGAAACTAGGAAGCCCTTAGCTCCAGGCACACTGCAGCTGTTCAAGGCATCCAAGGGGAGTACAAAAGTGCAACAACATGGCAGCTTTCACAGCTTTTTCCTTGGCACCATCCCTATACCTAGGCTGATTTATCTGCCTAGGGTTAGGGTTAGGGTTCAGCCTAGGGCTTGGATTTTTTTAACCAGGAAGCCCTGAGTTCCAGGCTTACTTCATCTGCCAAAGGCATCCCAAAGGGAGTGCAAAAGTGCCACAACATGGCTGCTTTCACGGCTTTTTCCTTGGCAAGAAGCCTAACAGCAGGCTGATTTACCTTCCCAGGGTTACTGTTAGGCTTAGGCCTAGGGCTAGGATTTTTGAAACTAGGAAGCCCTTAGCTCCAGGCACACTGCAGCTGTTCAAAGATTCCCAAGGGGAGTACAAAAGTGCAACAACATGGCAGCTTTCACAGCTTTTTTCTTGGCACCATCCCTATACCTAGGCTGATTTATCTGCCTAGGGTTAGGGTTAGGGTTCAGCCTAGGGCTTGAATTTTTTTAACCAGGAAGCCCTGAGTTCCAGGCTTACTTCATCTGCCAAAGGCATCCCAAAGGGAGTGCAGAAGTGCCACAACATGGCTGCTTTCACGGCTTTTCCCTTAGGAAGAACCCTAATACCCGGCTGATTTACCTTCCTAGGGTTACTGTTAGGCTTAGGCCTAGGACTTTTAAAACCAGGAAGCCCTGGGCTCCAGGCACACTGCAGCTGCGAAAGGCATCCCAAGGGGAGCGCAAAAGTGACGCAACTTGGCTGCCACCACTGATATTTCCATGAGACCATCCCGAACCATAGGTTGATTTTCCTTCCTAGGGTTAAGGTTTGAGTTACGCCTAGGGTAAGGGTTCTATTAACCAGAAAGCCCTGAGTTCCAAGAACACAGCAGCTGCGAAGGACTAGCCAAGAAGAGCGCAAAAGTACCACAACATGCCTGCCTCCACAGCTTTTTCCTTGGGGACATGCCTAATTCCTGGCTGATTTGCCTTTCTCGTCATAGGGTTGCGGTTCGGCCTAGGGCTAGGATTTTTAAAAGCAGGAAGCCCTGAGTTCCAGGCACACTGGAGCTGTGAAAGGCATCCAAAAGGGAGTGCAAAAGTGCCACAACATGGCTGCTTTCACGGCTTTTTCCTTGGCAAGAAGCCTAACACCAGGCTGATTTACTTTCCCAGGGTTACTGTTAGGCTTAGGCCTAGGGCTAGGATTTTTGAAACTAGGAAGCCCTTAGCTCCAGGCACACTGCAGCTGTTCAAGGCATCCCAAGGGGAGTACAAAAGTGCAACAACATGGCAGCTTTCACAGCTTTTTCCTTGGCAAGAAGCCTAACACCAGGCTGATTTACTTTCCCAGGGTTACTGTTAGGCTTAGGCCTAGGGCTAGGATTTTTGAAACTAGGAAGCCCTTAGCTCCAGGCACACTGCAGCTGTTCAAGGCATCCCAAGGGGAGTACAAAAGTGCAACAACATGGCAGCTTTCACAGCTTTTTCCTTGGCACCATCCCTATACCTAGGCTGATTTATCTGCCTAGGGTTAGGGTTAGGGTTCAGCCTAGGGCTTGGATTTCTTTAACCAGGAAGCCCTGAGTTCCAGGCTTACTTCATCTGCCAAAGGCATCCCAAAGGGAGTGCAGAAGTGCCACAACATGGCTGCTTTCACGGCTTTTTCCTTGGCAAGAAGCCTAACATCAGGCTGATTTACTTTCCCAGGGTTACTGTTAGGCTTAGGCCTAGGGCTAGGATTTTTGAAACTAGGAAGCCCTGGGCTCCAGGCACACTGCAGCTGTTCAAGGCATCCCAAGGGGAGTACAAAAGTGCAACAACATGGCAGCTTTCACAGCTTTTTCCTTGGCACCATCCCTATACCTTGGCTGATTTATCTGCCTAGGGTTAGGGTTAGGGTTCAGCCTAGGGCTTGAATTTTTTTAACCAGGAAGCCCTGAGTTCCAGGCTTACTTCATCTGGCAAAGGCATCCCAAAGGGAGTGCAGAAGTGCCACAACATGGCTGCTTTCACGGCTTTTCCCTTAGGAAGAACCCTAATACCTGGCTGATTTACCTTCCTAGGGTTACTGTTAGGCTTAGGCCTAGGACTTTTAAAACCAGGAAGCCCTGGGCTCCAGGCACACTGCAGCTGCGAAAGGCATCCCAAGGGGAGCGCAAAAGTGACGCAACTTGGCTGCCACCACTGATATTTCCATGAGACCATCCCGAACCATAGGTTGATTTTCCTTCCTAGGGTTAAGGTTTGAGTTACGCCTAGGGTAAGGGTTCTATTAACCAGAAAGCCCTGAGTTCCAAGAACACAGCAGCTGCGAAGGACTAGCCAAGAAGAGCGCAAAAGTACCACAACATGCCTGTCTCCACAGCTTTTTCCTTGGGGACATGCCTAATTCCTGGCTGATTTGCCTTTCTCGTCTTAGGGTTGGGGTTCGGCCTAGGGCTAGGATTTTTAAAATCAGGAAGCCCTGAGTTCCAGGCACACTGGAGCTGTGAAAGGCATCCAAAAGGGAGTGCAAAAGTGCCACAACATGGCTGCTTTCACGGCTTTTTCCTTGGCAAGAAACCTAACATCAGGCTGATTTACTTTCCCAGGGTTACTGTTAGGCTTAGGCCTAGGGCTAGGATTTTTGAAACTAGGAAGCCCTGGGCTCCAGGCACACTGCAGCTGTTCAAGGCATCCCAAGGGGAGTACAAAAGTGCAACAACATGGCAGCTTTCACAGCTTTTTCCTTGGCACCATCCCTATACCTAGGCTGATTTATCTGCCTAGGGTTAGGGTTAGGGTTCAGCCTAGGGCTTGGATTTCTTTAACCAGGAAGCCCTGAGTTCCAGGCTTACTTCATCTGCCAAAGGCATCCCAAAGGGAGTGCAGAAGTGCCACAACATGGCTGCTTTCACGGCTTTTCCCTTAGGAAGAACCCTAATACCCGGCTGATTTACCTTCCTAGGGTTACTGTTAGGCTTAGGCCTAGGACTTTTAAAACCAGGAAGCCCTGGGCTCCAGGCACACTGCAGCTGCAAAAGGCATCCCAAGGGGAGCGCAAAAGTGACGCAACTTGGCTGCCACCACTGATATTTCCATGAGACCATCCCGAACCATAGGCTGATTTTCCTTCCTAGGGTTAAGGTTTGAGTTACGCCTAGGGTAAGGGTTCTATTAACCAGAAAGCCCTGAGTTCCAAGAACACAGCAGCTGCGAAGGACTAGCCAAGAAGAGCGCAAAAGTACCACAACATGCCTGCCTCCACAGCTTTTTCCTTGGGGACATGCCTAATTCCTGGCTGATTTGCCTTTCTCGTCTTAGGGTTGGGGTTCGGCCTAGGGCTAGGATTTTTAAAAGCAGGAAGCCCTGAGTTCCAGGCACACTGGAGCTGTGAAAGGCATCCAAAAGGGAGTGCAAAAGTGCCACAACATGTCTGTTTCACGGCATTTTCCTTGGCAAGAAGCCTAACATCAGGCTGATTTACTTTCCCAGGGTTACTGTTAGGCTTAGGCCTAGGGCTAGGATTTTTGAAACTAGGAAGCCCTTAGCTCCAGGCACACTGCAGCTGTTCAAGGCATCCCAAGGGGAGTACAAAAGTGCAACAACATGGCAGCTTTCACAGCTTTTTCCTTGGCACCATCCCTATACCTAGGCTGATTTATCTGCCTAGGGTTAGGGTTAGGGTTCAGCCTAGGGCTTGGATTTCTTTAACCAGGAAGCCCTGAGTTCCAGGCTTACTTCATCTGCCAAAGGCATCCCAAAGGGAGTGCAGAAGTGCCACAACATGGCTGCTTTCACGGCTTTTCCCTTAGGAAGAACCCTAATACCCGGCTGATTTACCTTCCTAGGGTTACTGTTAGGCTTAGGCCTAGGACTTTTAAAACCAGGAAGCCCTGGGCTCCAGGCACACTGCAGCTGCGAAAGGCATCCCAAGGGGAGCGCAAAAGTGACGCAACTTGGCTGCCACCACTGATATTTCCATGAGAGCATCCCGAACCATAGGCTGATTTTCCTTCCTAGGGTTAAGGTTTGAGTTACGCCTAGGGTAAGGGTTCTATTAACCAGAAAGCCCTGAGTTCCAAGAACACAGCAGCTGCGAAGGACTAGCCAAGAAGAGCGCAAAAGTACCACAACATGCCTGCCTCCACAGCTTTTTCCTTGGGGACATGCCTAATTCCTGGCTGATTTGCCTTTCTCGTCTTAGGGTTGGGGTTCGGCCTAGGGCTAGGATTTTTAAAATCAGGAATCCCTGAGTTCCAGGCACACTGCAGCTGTGAAAGGCATCCAAAAGGGAGTGCAAAAGTGCCACAACATGGCTGCTTTCACGGCTTTTTCCTTGGCAAGAAACCTAACATCAGGCTGATTTACTTTCCCAGGGTTACTGTTAGGCTTAGGCCTAGGGCTAGGATTTTTGAAACTAGGAAGCCCTGGGCTCCAGGCACACTGCAGCTGTTCAAGGCATCCCAAGGGGAGTACAAAAGTGCAACAACATGGCAGCTTTCACAGCTTTTTCCTTGGCACCATCCCTATACCTAGGCTGATTTATCTGCCTAGGGTTAGGGTTAGGGTTCAGCCTAGGGCTTGGATTTCTTTAACCAGGAAGCCCTGAGTTCCAGGCTTACTTCATCTGCCAAAGGCATCCCAAAGGGAGTGCAGAAGTGCCACAACATGGCTGCTTTCACGGCTTTTCCCTTAGGAAGAACCCTAATACCCGGCTGATTTACCTTCCTAGGGTTACTGTTAGGCTTAGGCCTAGGACTTTTAAAACCAGGAAGCCCTGGGCTCCAGGCACACTGCAGCTGCGAAAGGCATCCCAAGGGGAGCGCAAAAGTGACGCAACTTGGCTGCCACCACTGATATTTCCATGAGACCATCCCGAACCATAGGCTGATTTTCCTTCCTAGGGTTAAGGTTTGAGTTACGCCTAGGGTAAGGGTTCTATTAACCAGAAAGCCCTGAGTTCCAAGAACACAGCAGCTGCGAAGGACTAGCCAAGAAGAGCGCAAAAGTACCACAACATGCCTGCCTCCACAGCTTTTTCCTTGGGGACATGCCTAATTCCTGGCTGATTTGCCTTTCTCGTCATAGGGTTGCGGTTCGGCCTAGGGCTAGGATTTTTAAAAGCAGGAAGCCCTGAGTTCCAGGCACACTGGAGCTGTGAAAGGCATCCAAAAGGGAGTGCAAAAGTGCCACAACATGGCTGCTTTCACGGCTTTTTCCTTGGCAAGAAGCCTAACACCAGGCTGATTTACCTTCCCAGGGTTACTGTTAGGCTTAGGCCTAGGGCTAGGATTTTTGAAACTAGGAAGCCCTTAGCTCCAGGCACACTGCAGCTGTTCAAGGCATCCCAAGGGGAGTACAAAAGTGCAACAACATGGCAGCTTTCACAGCTTTTTCCTTGGCACCATCCCTATACCTGGGCTGATTTATCTGCCTAGGGTTAGGGTTAGGGTTCAGCCTAGGGCTTGGATTTTTTTAACCAGGAAGCCCTGAGTTCCAGGCTTACTTCATCTGCCAAAGGCATCCCAAAGGGAGTGCAGAAGTGCCACAACATGGCTGCTTTCACGGCTTTTTCCTTGGCAAGAAACCTAACATCAGGCTGATTTACCTTCCCAGGGTTACTGTTAGGCTTAGGCCTAGGGCTAGGATTTTTGAAACTAGGAAGCCCTTAGCTCCAGGCACACTGCAGCTGTTCAAGGCATCCCAAGGGGAGTACAAAAGTGCAACAACATGGCAGCTTTCACAGCTTTTTCCTTGGCACCATCCCTATACCTAGGCTGATTTATCTGCCTAGGGTTAGGGTTAGGGTTCAGCCTAGGGCTTGAATTTTTTTAACCAGGAAGCCCTGAGTTCCAGGCTTACTTCATCTGCCAAAGGCATCCCAAAGGGAGTGCAGAAGTGCCACAACATGGCTGCTTTCACGGCTTTTCCCTTAGGAAGAACCCTAATACCCGGCTGATTTACCTTCCTAGGGTTACTGTTAGGCTTAGGCCTAGGACTTTTAAAACCAGGAAGCCCTGGGCTCCAGGCACACTGCAGCTGCGAAAGGCATCCAAAGGGGAGCGCAAAAGTGACGCAACTTGGCTGCCACCACTGATATTTCCATGAGACCATCCCGAACCATAGGCTGATTTTCCTTCCTAGGGTTAAGGTTTGAGTTACGCCTAGGGTAAGGGTTCTATTAACCAGAAAGCCCTGAGTTCCAAGAACACAGCAGCTGCGAAGGACTAGCCAAGAAGAGCGCAAAAGTACCACAACATGCCTGCCTCCACAGCTTTTTCCTTGTGGACATGCCTAATTCCTGGCTGATTTGCCTTTCTCGTCATAGGGTTGCGGTTCGGCCTAGGGCTAGGATTTTTAAAAGCAGGAAGCCCTGAGTTCCAGGCACACTGGAGCTGTGAAAGGCATCCAAAAGGGAGTGCAAAAGTGCCACAACATGGCTGCTTTCACGGCTTTTTCCTTGGCAAGAAGCCTAACACCAGGCTGATTTACTTTCCCAGGGTTACTGTTAGGCTTAGGCCTAGGGCTAGGATTTTTGAAAATAGGAAGCCCTTAGCTCCAGGCACACTGCAGCTGTTCAAGGCATCCCAAGGGGAGTACAAAAGTGCAACAACATGGCAGCTTTCACAGCTTTTTCCTTGGCAAGAAGCCTAACACCAGGCTGATTTACTTTCCCAGGGTTACTCTTAGGCTTAGGCCTAGGGCTAGGATTTTTGAAACTAGGAAGCCCTTAGCTCCAGGCACACTGCAGCTGTTCAAGGCATCCCAAGGGGAGTACAAAAGTGCAACAACATGGCAGCTTTCACAGCTTTTTCCTTGGCACCATCCCTATACCTAGGCTGATTTATCTGCCTAGGGTTAGGGTTAGGGTTCAGCCTAGGGCTTGGATTTCTTTAACCAGGAAGCCCTGAGTTCCAGGCTTACTTCATCTGCCAAAGGCATCCCAAAGGGAGTGCAGAAGTGCCACAACATGGCTGCTTTCACGGCTTTTTCCTTGGCAAGAAACCTAACATCAGGCTGATTTACCTTCCCAGGGTTACTGTTAGGCTTAGGCCTAGGGCTAGGATTTTTGAAACTAGGAAGCCCTGGGCTCCAGGCACACTGCAGCTGTTCAAGGCATCCCAAGGGGAGTACAAAAGTGCAACAACATGGCAGCTTTCACAGCTTTTTCCTTGGCACCATCCCTATACCTAGGCTGATTTATCTGCCTAGGGTTAGGGTTAGGGTTCAGCCTAGGGCTTGAATTTTTTTAAGCAGGAAGCCCTGAGTTCCAGGCTTACTTCATCTGCCAAAGGCATCCCAAAGGGAGTGCAGAAGTGCCACAACATGGCTGCTTTCACGGCTTTTCCCTTAGGAAGAACCCTAATACCTGGCTGATTTACCTTCCTAGGGTTACTGTTAGGCTTAGGCCTAGGACTTTTAAAACCAGGAAGCCCTGGGCTCCAGGCACACTGCAGCTGCAAAAGGCATCCCAAGGGGAGCGCAAAAGTGACGCAACTTGGCTGCCACCACTGATATTTCCATGAGACCATCCCGAACCATAGGTTGATTTTCCTTCCTAGGGTTAAGGTTTGAGTTACGCCTAGGGTAAGGCTTCTATTAACCAGAAAGCCCTGAGTTCCAAGAACACAGCAGCTGCGAAGGACTAGCCAAGAAGAGCGCAAAAGTACCACAACATGCCTGTCTCCACAGCTTTTTCCTTGGGGACATGCCTAATTCCTGGCTGATTTGCCTTTCTCGTCTTAGGGTTGGGGTTCGGCCTAGGGCTAGGATTTTTAAAATCAGGAAGCCCTGAGTTCCAGGCACACTGGAGCTTTGAAAGGCATCCAAAAGGGAGTGCAAAAGTGCCACAACATGGCTGTTTCACGGCTTTTTCCTTGGCAAGAAACCTAACATCAGGCTGATTTACTTTCCCAGGGTTACTGTTAGGCTTAGGCCTAGGGCTAGGATTTTTGAAACTAGGAAGCCCTGGGCTCCAGGCACACTGCAGCTGTTCAAGGCATCCCAAGGGGAGTACAAAAGTGCAACAACATGGCAGCTTTCACAGCTTTTTCCTTGGCACCATCCCTATACCTAGGCTGATTTATCTGCCTAGGGTTAGGGTTAGGGTTCAGCCTAGGGCTTGGATTTCTTTAACCAGGAAGCCCTGAGTTCCAGGCTTACTTCATCTGCCAAAGGCATCCCAAAGGGAGTGCAGAAGTGCCACAACATGGCTGCTTTCACGGCTTTTCCCTTAGGAAGAACCCTAATACCCGGCTGATTTACCTTCCTAGGGTTACTGTTAGGCTTAGGCCTAGGACTTTTAAAACCAGGAAGCCCTGGGCTCCAGGCACACTGCAGCTGCAAAAGGCATCCCAAGGGGAGCGCAAAAGTGACGCAACTTGGCTGCCACCACTGATATTTCCATGAGACCATCCCGAACCATAGGTTGATTTTCCTTCCTAGGGTTAAGGTTTGAGTTACGCCTAGGGTAAGGGTTCTATTAACCAGAAAGCCCTGAGTTCCAAGAACACAGCAGCTGCGAAGGACTAGCCAAGAAGAGCGCAAAAGTACCACAACATGCCTGCCTCCACAGCTTTTTCCTTGGGGACATGCCTAATTCCTGGCTGATTTGCCTTTCTCGTCATAGGGTTGGGGTTCGGCCTAGGGCTAGGATTTTTAAAAGCAGGAAGCCCTGAGTTCCAGGCACACTGGAGCTGTGAAAGGCATCCAAAAGGGAGTGCAAAAGTGCCACAACATGGCTGCTTTCACGGCTTTTTCCTTGGCAAGAAGCCTAACACCAGGCTGATTTACCTTCCCAGGGTTACTGTTAGGCTTAGGCCTAGGGCTAGGATTTTTGAAACTAGGAAGCCCTTAGCTCCAGGCACACTGCAGCTGTTCAAGGCATCCCAAGGGGAGTACAAAAGTGCAACAACATGGCAGCTTTCACAGCTTTTTCCTTGGAACCATCCCTATACCTGGGCTGATTTATCTGCCTAGGGTTAGGGTTAGGGTTCAGCCTAGGGCTTGGATTTCTTTAACCAGGAAGCCCTGAGTTCCAGGCTTACTTCATCTGCCAAAGGCATCCCAAAGGGAGTGCAGAAGTGCCACAACATGGCTGCTTTCACGGCTTTTTCCTTGGCAAGAAACCTAACATCAGGCTGATTTACCTTCCAGGGTTACTGTTAGGCTTAGGCCTAGGGCTAGGATTTTTGAAACTAGGAAGCCCTTAGCTCCAGGCACACTGCAGCTGTTCAAGGCATCCCAAGGGGAGTACAAAAGTGCAACAACATGGCAGCTTTCACAGCTTTTTCCTTGGCACCATCCCTATACCTAGGCTGATTTATCTGCCTAGGGTTAGGGTTAGGGTTCAGCCTAGGGCTTGGATTTCTTTAACCAGGAAGCCCTGAGTTCCAGGCTTACTTCATCTGCCAAAGGCATCCCAAAGGGAGTGCAGAAGTGCCACAACATGGCTGCTTTCACGGCTTTTCCCTTAGGAAGAACCCTAATACCCGGCTGATTTACCTTCCTAGGGTTACTGTTAGGCTTAGGCCTAGGACTTTTAAAACCAGGAAGCCCTGGGCTCCAGGCACACTGCAGCTGCGAAAGGCATCCCAAGGGGAGCGCAAAAGTGACGCAACTTGGCTGCCACCACTGATATTTCCATGAGACCATCCCGAACCATAGGCTGATTTTCCTTCCTAGGGTTAAGGTTTGAGTTACGCCTAGGGTAAGGGCTCTATTAACCAGAAAGCCCTGAGTTCCAAGAACACAGCAGCTGCGAAGGACTAGCCAAGAAGAGCGCAAAAGTACCACAACATGCCTGCCTCCACAGCTTTTTCCTTGTGGACATGCCTAATTCCTGGCTGATTTGCCTTTCTCGTCATAGGGTTGGGGTTCGGCCTAGGGCTAGGATTTTTAAAATCAGGAAGCCCTGAGTTCCAGGCACACTGGAGCTGTGAAAGGCATCCAAAAGGGAGTGCAAAAGTGCCACAACATGGCTGCTTTCACGTCTTTTTCGTTGGCAAGACGCCTAACACCAGGCTGATTTACCTTTCCAGGGTTACTGTTAGGCTTAGGCCTAGGGCTAGGATTTTTAAAACTAGGAAGCCCTTAGCTCCAGGCACACTGCAGCTGTTCAAGGCATCCCAAGGGGAGTACAAAAGTGCAACAACATGGCAGCTTTCACAGCTTTTTCCTTGGCACCATCCCTATACCTAGGCTGATTTATCTGCCTAGGGTTAGGGTTAGGGTTCAGCCTAGGGCTTGAATTTCTTTAACCAGGAAGCCCTGAGTTCCAGGCTTACTTCATCTGCCAAAGGCATCCCAAAGGGAGTGCAGAAGTGCCACAACATGGCTGCTTTCACGGCTTTTCCCTTAGGAAGAACCCTAATACCCGGCTGATTTACCTTCCTAGGGTTACTGTTAGGCTTAGGCCTAGGACTTTTAAAACCAGGAAGCCCTGGGCTCCAGGCACACTGCAGCTGCGAAAGGCATCCCAAGGGGAGCGCAAAAGTGACGCAACTTGGCTGCCACCACTGATATTTCCATGAGACCATCCCGAACCATAGGCTGATTTTCCTTCCTAGGGTTAAGGTTTGAGTTACGCCTAGGGTAAGGGTTCTATTAACCAGAAAGCCCTGAGTTCCAAGAACACAGCAGCTGCGAAGGACTAGCCAAGAAGAGCGCAAAAGTACCACAACATGCCTGCCTCCACAGCTTTTTCCTTGGGGACATGCCTAATTCCTGGCTGATTTGCCTTTCTCGTCATAGGGTTGGGGTTCGGCCTAGGGCTAGGATTTTTAAAATCAGGAAGCCCTGAGTTCCAGGCACACTGGAGCTGTGAAAGGCATCCAAAAGGGAGTGCAAAAGTGCCACAACATGGCTGTTTCACGGCTTTTTCCTTGGCAAGAAGCCTAACATCAGGCTAATTTACTTTCCCAGGGTTACTGTTAGGCTTAGGCCTAGGGCTAGGATTTTTGAAACTAGGAAGCCCTTAGCTCCAGGCACACTGCAGCTGTTCAAGGCATCCCAAGGGGAGTACAAAAGTGCAACAACATGGCAGCTTTCACAGCTTTTTCCTTGGCACCATCCCTATACCTAGGCTGATTTATCTGCCTAGGGTTAGGGTTAGGGTTCAGCCTAGGGCTTGGATTTCTTTAACCAGGAGGCCCTGAGTTCCAGGCTTACTTCATCTGCCAAAGGCATCCCAGAGCGAGTGCAGAAGTGCCACAACATGGCTGCTTTCACGCCTTTTTCCTTGGCAAGAAGCCTAACATCAGGCTGGTTTACCTTCCCAGGGTTACTGTTAGGCTTAGGCCTAGGGCTAGGATTTTTGAAACTAGGAAGCCCTTGGCTCCAGGCACACTGCAGCTGTTCAAGGCATCCAAGGGGAGTACAAAAGTGCAACAACATGGCAGCTTTCACAGCTTTTTCCTTGGCACCATCCCTATACCTAGGCTGATTTATCTGCCTAGGGTTTGGGTTAGGGTTCAGCCTAGGGCTTGGATTTCTTTAACCAGGAAGCCCTGAGTTCCAGGCTTACTTCATCTGCCAAAGGCATCCCAAAGGGAGTGCAGAAGTGCCACAACATGGCTGCTTTCACGGCTTTTTCCTTGGCAAGAACCCTAATACCCGGCTGATTTACCTTCCTAGGGTTACTGTTAGGCTTAGGCCTAGGACTTTTAAAACCAGGAAGCCCTGGGCTCCAGGCACACTGCAGCTGCGAAAGGCATCCCAAGGGGAGCGCAAAAGTGACGCAACTTGGCTGCCACCACTGATATTTCCATGAGACCATCCCGAACCATAGGCTGATTTTCCTTCCTAGGGTTAAGGTTTGAGTTACGCCTAGGGTAAGGGCTCTATTAACCAGAAAGCCCTGAGTTCCAAGAACACAGCAGCTGCGAAGGACTAGCCAAGAAGAGCGCAAAAGTACCACAACATGCCTGCCTCCACAGCTTTTTCCTTGTGGACATGCCTAATTCCTGGCTGATTTGCCTTTCTCGTCATAGGGTTGGGGTTCGGCCTAGGGCTAGGATTTTTAAAATCAGGAAGCCCTGAGTTCCAGGCACACTGGAGCTGTGAAAGGCATCCAAAAGGGAGTGCAAAAGTGCCACAACATGGCTGCTTTCACGTCTTTTTCGTTGGCAAGACGCCTAACACCAGGCTGATTTACCTTTCCAGGGTTAATGTTAGGCTTAGGCCTAGGGCTAGGATTTTTAAAACTAGGAAGCCCTTAGCTCCAGGCACACTGCAGCTGTTCAAGGCATCCCAAGGGGAGTACAAAAGTGCAACAACATGGCAGCTTTCACAGCTTTTTCCTTGGCACCATCCCTATACCTAGGCTGATTTATCTGCCTAGGGTTAGGGTTAGGGTTCAGCCTAGGGCTTGAATTTCTTTAACCAGGAAGCCCTGAGTTCCAGGCTTACTTCATCTGCCAAAGGCATCCCAAAGGGAGTGCAGAAGTGCCACAACATGGCTGCTTTCACGGCTTTTCCCTTAGGAAGAACCCTAATACCCGGCTGATTTACCTTCCTAGGGTTACTGTTAGGCTTAGGCCTAGGACTTTTAAAACCAGGAAGCCCTGGGCTCCAGGCACACTGCAGCTGCGAAAGGCATCCCAAGGGGAGCGCAAAAGTGACGCAACTTGGCTGCCACCACTGATATTTCCATGAGACCATCCCGAACCATAGGCTGATTTTCCTTCCTAGGGTTAAGGTTTGAGTTACGCCTAGGGTAAGGGTTCTATTAACCAGAAAGCCCTGAGTTCCAAGAACACAGCAGCTGCGAAGGACTAGCCAAGAAGAGCGCAAAAGTACCACAACATGCCTGCCTCCACAGCTTTTTCCTTGGGGACATGCCTAATTCCTGGCTGATTTGCCTTTCTCGTCATAGGGTTGGGGTTCGGCCTAGGGCTAGGATTTTTAAAATCAGGAAGCCCTGAGTTCCAGGCACACTGGAGCTGTGAAAGGCATCCAAAAGGGAGTGCAAAAGTGCCACAACATGGCTGTTTCACGGCTTTTTCCTTGGCAAGAAGCCTAACATCAGGCTAATTTACTTTCCCAGGGTTACTGTTAGGCTTAGGCCTAGGGCTAGGATTTTTGAAACTAGGAAGCCCTTAGCTCCAGGCACACTGCAGCTGTTCAAGGCATCCCAAGGGGAGTACAAAAGTGCAACAACATGGCAGCTTTCACAGCTTTTTCCTTGGCACCATCCCTATACCTAGGCTGATTTATCTGCCTAGGGTTAGGGTTAGGGTTCAGCCTAGGGCTTGGATTTCTTTAACCAGGAGGCCCTGAGTTCCAGGCTTACTTCATCTGCCAAAGGCATCCCAGAGCGAGTGCAGAAGTGCCACAACATGGCTGCTTTCACGCCTTTTTCCTTGGCAAGAAGCCTAACATCAGGCTGGTTTACCTTCCCAGGGTTACTGTTAGGCTTAGGCCTAGGGCTAGGATTTTTGAAACTAGGAAGCCCTTGGCTCCAGGCACACTGCAGCTGTTCAAGGCATCCAAGGGGAGTACAAAAGTGCAACAACATGGCAGCTTTCACAGCTTTTTCCTTGGCACCATCCCTATACCTAGGCTGATTTATCTGCCTAGGGTTTGGGTTAGGGTTCAGCCTAGGGCTTGGATTTCTTTAACCAGGAAGCCCTGAGTTCCAGGCTTACTTCATCTGCCAAAGGCATCCCAAAGGGAGTGCAGAAGTGCCACAACATGGCTGCTTTCACGGCTTTTTCCTTGGCAAGAACCCTAATACCCGGCTGATTTACCTTCCTAGGGTTACTGTTAGGCTTAGGCCTAGGACTTTTAAAACCAGGAAGCCCTGGCCTCCAGGCACACTGCAGCTGCGAAAGGCATCCCAAGGGGAGCGCAAAAGTGACGCAACTTGACTGCCACCACTGATATTTCCATGAGACCATCCCGAACCATAGGCTGATTTTCCTTCCTAGGGTTAAGGTTTGAGTTACGCCTAGGGTAAGGGCTCTATTAACCAGAAAGCCCTGAGTTCCAAGAACACAGCAGCTGCGAAGGACTAGCCAAGAAGAGCGCAAAAGTACCACAACATGCCTGCCTCCACAGCTTTTTCCTTGTGGACATGCCTAATTCCTGGCTGATTTCCTTTTCTCGTCATAGGGTTGGGGTTCGGCCTAGGGCTAGGATTTTTAAAAGCAGGAAGCCCTGAGTTCCAGGCACACTGGAGCTGTGAAAGGCATCCAAAAGGGAGTGCAAAAGTGCCACAACATGGCTGCTTTCACGGCTTTTTCCTTGGCAAGACGCCTAACACCAGGCTGATTTACCTTCCCAGGGTTACTGTTAGGCTTAGGCCTAGGGCTAGGATTTTTAAAACTAGGAAGCCCTTAGCTCCAGGCACACTGCAGCTGTTCAAGGCATCCCAAGGGGAGTACAAAAGTGCAACAACATGGCAGCTTTCACAGCTTTTTCCTTGGCACCATCCCTATACCTAGGCTGATTTATCTGCCTAGGGTTAGGGTTAGGGTTCAGCCTAGGGCTTGAATTTCTTTAACCAGGAAGCCCTGAGTTCCAGGCTTACTTCATCTGCCAAAGGCATCCCAAAGGGAGTGCAGAAGTGCCACAACATGGCTGCTTTCACGGCTTTTCCCTTAGGAAGAACCCTAATACCCGGCTGATTTACCTTCCTAGGGTTACTGTTAGGCTTAGGCCTAGGGCTAGGATTTTTGAAACTAGGAAGCCCTTAGCTCCAGGCACACTGCAGCTGTTCAAGGCATCCCAAGGGGAGTACAAAAGTGCAACAACATGGCAGCTTTCACAGCTTTTTCCTTGGCACCATCCCTATACCTAGGCTGATTTATCTGCCTAGGGTTAGGGTTAGAGTTCAGCCTAGGCTTGGATTTCTTTAACCAGGAAGCCCTGAGTTCCAGGCTTACTGCATCTGCCAAAGGCATCCCAAAGGTAGTGCAAAAGTGCCACAACATGGCTGCTTTCACGGCTTTTTCCTTGGCAAGAAGCCTAACATCAGGCTGATTTACTTTCCCAGGGTTACTGTTAGGCTTAGGCCTAGGGCTAGGATTTTTGAAACTAGGAAGCCCTTAGCTCCAGGCACACTGCAGCTGTTCAAGGCATCCCAAGGGGAGTACAAAAGTGCAACAACATGGCAGCTTTCACAGCTTTTTCCTTGGCACCATCCCTATACCTAGGCTGATTTATCTGCCTAGGGTTAGGGTTAGGGTTCAGCCTAGGGCTTGAATTTTTTTAACCAGGAAGCCCTGAGTTCCAGGCTTACTTCATCTGCCAAAGGCATCCCAAAGGGAGTGCAGAAGTGCCACAACATGGCTGCTTTCACGGCTTTTCCCTTTGGAAGAACCCTAATACCCGGCTGATTTACCTTCCTAGGGTTACTGTTAGGCTTAGGCCTAGGACTTTTAAAACCAGGAAGCCCTGGGCTCCAGGCACACTGCAGCTGCGAAAGGCATCCCAAGGGGAGCGCAAAAGTGACGCAACTTGGCTGCCACCACTGATATTTCCATGAGCCCATCCCGAACCATAGGTTGATTTTCCTTCCTAGGGTTAAGGTTTGAGTTACGCCTAGGGTAAGGGTTCTATTAACCAGAAAGCCCTGAGTTCCAAGAACACAGCAGCTGCGAAGGACTAGCCAAGAAGAGCGCAAAAGTACCACAACATGCCTGCCTCCACAGCTTTTTCCTTGGGGACATGCCTAATTCCTGGCTGATTTGCCTTTCTCGTCATAGGGTTGGGGTTCGGCCTAGGGCTAGGATTTTTAAAAGCAGGAAGCCCTGAGTTCCAGGCACACTGGAGCTGTGAAAGGCATCCAAAAGGGAGTGCAAAAGTGCCACAACATGGCTGCTTTCACGGCTTTTTCCTTGGCAAGAAGCCTAACACCAGGCTGATTTACTTTCCCAGGGTTACTGTTAGGCTTAGGCCTAGGGCTAGGATTTTTGAAACTAGGAAGCCCTTAGCTCCAGGCACACTGCAGCTGTTCAAGGCATCCCAAGGGGAGTACAAAAGTGCAACAACATGGCAGCTTTCACAGCTTTTTCCTTGGCACCATCCCTCTACCTAGGCTGATTTATCTGCCTAGGGTTAGGGTTAGGGTTCAGCCTAGGGCTTGAATTTCTTTAACCAGGAAGCCCTGAGTTCCAGGCTTACTTCATCTGCCAAAGGCATCCCAAAGGGAGTGCAGAAGTGCCACAACATGGCTGCTTTAACGGCTTTTCCCTTAGGAAGAACCCTAATACCCGGCTGATTTACCTTCCTAGGGTTACTGTTAGGCTTAGGCCTAGGACTTTTAAAACCAGGAAGCCCTGGGCTCCAGGCACACTGCAGCTGCAAAAGGCATCCCAAGGGGAGCGCAAAAGTGACGCAACTTGGCTGCCACCACTGATATTTCCATGAGAGAATCCCGAACCATAGGCTGATTTCCCTTCCTAGGGTTAAGGTTTGGGTTACGCCTAGGGTAAGGGCTCTATTAACCAGAAAGCCCTAAGTTCCAAGAACACAGCAGCTGCGAAGGACTAGCCAAGAAGAGCGCAAAAGTAGCACAACATGCCTGCCTCCACAGCTTTTTCCTTGGGGACATGCCTAATTCCTGGCTGATTTGCCTTTCTCGTCTTAGGGTTGGGGTTCGGCCTAGGGCTAGGATTTTTAAAAGCAGGAAGCCCTGAGTTCCAGGCACACTGGAGCTGTGAAAGGCATCCAAAAGGGAGTGCAAAAGTGCCACAACATGGCTGTTTCACGGCTTTTTCCTTGGCAAGAAGCCTAACATCAGGCTGATTTACTTTCCCAGGGTTACTGTTAGGCTTAGGCCTAGGGCTAGGATTTTTAAAACTAGGAAGCCCTTAGCTCCAGGCACACTGCAGCTGTTCAAGGCATCCCAAGGGGAGTACAAAAGTGCAACAACATGGCAGCTTTCACAGCTTTTTCCTTGGCACCATCCCTATACCTAGGCTGATTTATCTGCCTAGGGTTAGGGTTAGGGTTCAGCCTAGGGCTTGGATTTCTTTAACCAGGAAGCCCTGAGTTCCAGGCTTACTTCATCTGCCAAAGGCATCCCAAAGGGAGTGCAGAAGTGCCACAACATGGCTGCTTTCACGGCTTTTCCCTTAGGAAGAACCCTAATACCTGGCTGATTTACATTCCTAGGGTTACTGTTAGGCTTAGGCCTAGGGCTAGGATTTTTGAAACTAGGAAGCCCTTAGCTCCAGGCACACTGCAGCTGTTCAAGGCATCCAAGGGGAGTACAAAAGTGCAACAACATGGCAGCTTTCACAGCTTTTTCCTTGGCACCATCCCTATACCTAGGCTGATTTATCTGCCTAGGGTTAGGGTTAGGGTTCAGCCTAGGGCTTGGATTTCTTTAACCAGGAAGCCCTGAGTTCCAGGCTTACTTCATCTGCCAAAGGCATCCCAAAGGGAGTGCAGAAGTGCCACAACATGGCTGCTTTCACGGCTTTTCCCTTAGGAAGAACCCTAATACCCGGCTGATTTACCTTCCTAGGGTTACTGTTAGGCTTAGGCCTAGGGCTAGGATTTTTGAAACTAGGAAGCCCTTAGCTCCAGGCATACTGCAGCTGTTCAAGGCATCCAAGGGGAGTACAAAAGTGCAACAACATGGCAGCTTTCACAGCTTTTTCCTTGGCACCATCCCTATACCTAGGCTGATTTATCTGCCTAGGGTTTGGGTTAGGGTTCAGCCTAGGGCTTGGATTTCTTTAACCAGGAAGCCCTGAGTTCCAGGCTTACTTCATCTGCCAAAGGCATCCCAAAGGGAGTGCAGAAGTGCCACAACATGGCTGCTTTCACGGCTTTTTCCTTGGCAAGAAGCCTAACATCAGGCTGATTTACTTTCCCAGGGTTACTGTTAGGCTTAGGCCTAGGGCTAGGATTTTTGAAACTAGGAAGCCCTTGGCTCCAGGCACACTGCAGCTGTTCAAGGCATCCCAAGGGGAGTACAAAAGTGCAACAACATGGCAGCTTTCACAGCTTTTTCCTTGGCACCATCCCTATACCTAGGCTGATTTATCTGCCTAGGGTTAGGGTTAGGGTTCAGCCTAGGGCTTGAATTTTTTTAACCAGGAAGCCCTGAGTTCCAGGCTTACTTCATCTGCCAAAGGCATCCCAAAGGGAGTGCAGAAGTGCCACAACATGGCTGCTTTCACGGCTCTTCCCTTAGGAAGAACCCTAATACCTGGCTGATTTACCTTCCTAGGGTTACTGTTAGGCTTAGGCCTAGGACTTTTAAAACCAGGAAGCCCTGGGCTCCAGGCACACTGCAGCTGCAAAAGGCATCCCAAGGGGAGCGCAAAAGTGACGCAACTTGGCTGCCACCACTGATATTTCCATGAGCCCATCCCGAACCATAGGTTGATTTTCCTTCCTAGGGTTAAGGTTTGAGTTACGCCTAGGGTAAGGGTTCTATTAACCAGAAAGCCCTGAGTTCCAAGAACACAGCAGCTGCGAAGGACTAGCCAAGAAGAGCGCAAAAGTACCACAACATGCCTGCCTCCACAGCTTTTTCCTTGGGGACATGCCTAATTCCTGGCTGATTTGCCTTTCTCGTCATAGGGTTGGGGTTCGGCCTAGGGCTAGGATTTTTAAAAGCAGGAAGCCCTGAGTTCCAGGCACACTGGAGCTGTGAAAGGCATCCCAAAGGGAGTGCAAAAGTGCCACAACATGGCTGCTTTCACGGCTTTTTCCTTGGCAAGACGCCTAACACCAGGCTGATTTACCTTCCCAGGGTTACTGTTAGGCTTAGGCCTAGGGCTAGGATTTTTAAAACTAGGAAGCCCTTAGCTCCAGGCACACTGCAGCTGTTCAAGGCATCCCAAGGGGAGTACAAAAGTGCAACAACATGGCAGCTTTCACAGCTTTTTCCTTGGCACCATCCCTATACCTAGGCTGATTTATCTGCCTAGGGTTAGGGTTAGGGTTCAGCCTAGGGCTTGAATTTCTTTAACCAGGAAGCCCTGAGTTCCAGGCTTACTTCATCTGCCAAAGGCATCCCAAAGGGAGTGCAGAAGTGCCACAACATGGCTGCTTTAACGGCTTTTCCCTTAGGAAGAACCCTAATACCCGGCTGATTTACCTTCCTAGGGTTACTGTTAGGCTTAGGCCTAGGACTTTTAAAACCAGGAAGCCCTGGGCTCCAGGCACACTGCAGCTGCAAAAGGCATCCCAAGGGGAGCGCAAAAGTGACGCAACTTGGCTGCCACCACTGATATTTCCATGAGAGAATCCCGAACCATAGGCTGATTTCCCTTCCTAGGGTTAAGGTTTGAGTTACGCCTAGGGTAAGGGCTCTATTAACCAGAAAGCCCTAAGTTCCAAGAACACAGCAGCTGCGAAGGACTAGCCAAGAAGAGCGCAAAAGTAGCACAACATGCCTGCCTCCACAGCTTTTTCCTTGGGGACATGCCTAATTCCTGGCTGATTTGCCTTTCTCGTCTTAGGGTTGGGGTTCGGCCTAGGGCTAGGATTTTTAAAATCAGGAAGCCCTGAGTTCCAGGCACACTGGAGCTGTGAAAGGCATCCAAAAGGGAGTGCAAAAGTGCCACAACATGGCTGTTTCACGGCTTTTTCCTTGGCAAGAAGCCTAACATCAGGCTGATTTACTTTCCCAGGGTTACTGTTAGGCTTAGGCCTAGGGCTAGGATTTTTAAAACTAGGAAGCCCTTAGCTCCAGGCACACTGCAGCTGTTCAAGGCATCCCAAGGGGAGTACAAAAGTGCAACAACATGGCAGCTTTCACAGCTTTTTCCTTGGCACCATCCCTATACCTAGGCTGATTTATCTGCCTAGGGTTAGGGTTAGGGTTCAGCCTAGGGCTTGGATTTCTTTAACCAGGAAGCCCTGAGTTCCAGGCTTACTTCATCTGCCAAAGGCATCCCAAAGGGAGTGCAGAAGTGCCACAACATGGCTGCTTTCACGGCTTTTCCCTTAGGAAGAACCCTAATACCCGGCTGATTTACCTTCCTAGGGTTACTGTTAGGCTTAGGCCTAGGGCTAGGATTTTTGAAACTAGGAAGCCCTTAGCTCCAGGCACACTGCAGCTGTTCAAGGCATCCAAGGGGAGTACAAAAGTGCAACAACATGGCAGCTTTCACAGCTTTTTCCTTGGCACCACCCCTATACCTAGGCTGATTTATCTGCCTAGGGTTAGGGTTAGGGTTCAGCCTAGGGCTTGGATTTCTTTAACCAGGAAGCCCTGAGTTCCAGGCTTACTTCATCTGCCAAAGGCATCCCAAAGGGAGTGCAGAAGTGCCACAACATGGCTGCTTTCACGGCTTTTCCCTTAGGAAGAACCCTAATACCCGGCTGATTTACCTTCCTAGGGTTACTGTTAGGCTTAGGCCTAGGGCTAGGATTTTTGAAACTAGGAAGCCCTTAGCTCCAGGCATACTGCAGCTGTTCAAGGCATCCAAGGGGAGTACAAAAGTGCAACAACATGGCAGCTTTCACAGCTTTTTCCTTGGCACCATCCCTATACCTAGGCTGATTTATCTGCCTAGGGTTAGGGTTAGGGTTCAGCCTAGGGCTTGGATTTTTTTAACCAGGAAGCCCTGAGTTCCAGGCTTACTTCATCTGCCAAAGGCATCCCAAAGGGAGTGCAAAAGTGCCACAACATGGCTGCTTTCACGGCTTTTTCCTTGGCAAGAAGCCTAACATCAGGCTGATTTACCTTCCCAGGGTTACTGTTAGGCTTAGGCCTAGGGCTAGGATTTTTGAAACTAGGAAGCCCTTAGCTCCAGGCACACTGCAGCTGTTCAAGGCATCCCAAGGGGAGTTCAAAAGTGCAACAACATGGCAGCTTTCACAGCTTTTTTCTTGGCACCATCCCTATACCTAGGCTGATTTATCTGCCTAGGGTTAGGGTTAGGGTTCAGCCTAGGGCTTGAATTTTTTTAACCAGGAAGCCCTGAGTTCCAGGCTTACTTCATCTGCCAAAGGCATCCCAAAGGGAGTGCAGAAGTGCCACAACATGGCTGCTTTCACGGCTTTTCCCTTAGGAAGAACCCTAATACCCGGCTGATTTACCTTCCTAGGGTTACTGTTAGGCTTAGGCCTAGGACTTTTAAAACCAGGAAGCCCTGGGCTCCAGGCACACTGCAGCTGCGAAAGGCATCCCAAGGGGAGCGCAAAAGTGACGCAACTTGGCTGCCACCACTGATATTTCCATGAGACCATCCCGAACCATAGGTTGATTTTCCTTCCTAGGGTTAAGGTTTGAGTTACGCCTAGGGTAAGGGTTCTATTAACCAGAAAGCCCTGAGTTCCAAGAACACAGCAGCTGCGAAGGACTAGCCAAGAAGAGCGCAAAAGTACCACAACATGCCTGCCTCCACAGCTTTTTCCTTGGGGACATGCCTAATTCCTGGCTGATTCGCCTTTCTCGTCATAGGGTTGCGGTTCGGCCTAGGGCTAGGATTTTTAAAAGCAGGAAGCCCTGAGTTCCAGGCACACTGGAGCTGTGAAAGGCATCCAAAAGGGAGTGCAAAAGTGCCACAACATGGCTGCTTTCACGGCTTTTTCCTTGGCAAGAAGCCTAACACCAGGCTGATTTACTTTCCCAGGGTTACTGTTAGGCTTAGGCCTAGGGCTAGGATTTTTGAAACTAGGAAGCCCTTAGCTCCAGGCACACTGCAGCTGTTCAAGGCATCCCAAGGGGAGTACAAAAGTGCAACAACATGGCAGCTTTCACAGCTTTTTCCTTGGCAAGAAGCCTAACACCAGGCTGATTTACTTTCCCAGGGTTACTGTTAGGCTTAGGCCTAGGGCTAGGATTTTTGAAACTAGGAAGCCCTTAGCTCCAGGCACACTGCAGCTGTTCAAGGCATCCCAAGGGGAGTACAAAAGTGCAACAACATGGCAGCTTTCACAGCTTTTTCCTTGGCACCATCCCTATACCTAGGCTGATTTATCTGCCTAGGGTTAGGGTTAGGGTTCAGCCTAGGGCTTGGATTTCTTTAACCAGGAAGCCCTGAGTTCCAGGCTTACTTCATCTGCCAAAGGCATCCCAAAGGGAGTGCAGAAGTGCCACAACATGGCTGCTTTCACGGCTTTTTCCTTGGCAAGAAACCTAACATCAGGCTGATTTACCTTCCCAGGGTTACTGTTAGGCTTAGGCCTAGGGCTAGGATTTTTGAAACTAGGAAGCCCTGGGCTCCAGGCACACTGCAGCTGTTCAAGGCATCCCAAGGGGAGTACAAAAGTGCAACAACATGGCAGCTTTCACAGCTTTTTCCTTGGCACCATCCCTATACCTAGGCTGATTTATCTGCCTAGGGTTAGGGTTAGGGTTCAGCCTAGGGCTTGAATTTTTTTAACCAGGAAGCCCTGAGTTCCAGGCTTACTTCATCTGCCAAAGGCATCCCAAAGGGAGTGCAGAAGTGCCACAACATGGCTGCTTTCACGGCTTTTCCCTTAGGAAGAACCCTAATACCTGGCTGATTTACCTTCCTAGGGTTACTGTTAGGCTTAGGCCTAGGACTTTTAAAACCAGGAAGCCCTGGGCTCCAGGCACACTGCAGCTGCGAAAGGCATCCCAAGGGGAGCGCAAAAGTGACGCAACTTGGCTGCCACCACTGATATTTCCATGAGACCATCCCGAACCATAGGTTGATTTTCCTTCCTAGGGTTAAGGTTTGAGTTACGCCTAGGGTAAGGGTTCTATTAACCAGAAAGCCCTGAGTTCCAAGAACACAGCAGCTGCGAAGGACTAGCCAAGAAGAGCGCAAAAGTACCACAACATGCCTGCCTCCACAGCTTTTTCCTTGGGGACATGCCTAATTCCTGGCTGATTTGCCTTTCTCGTCTTAGGGTTGGGGTTCGGCCTAGGGCTAGGATTTTTAAAAGCAGGAAGCCCTGAGTTCCAGGCACACTGGAGCTGTGAAAGGCATCCAAAAGGGAGTGCAAAAGTGCCACAACATGGCTGCTTTCACGGCTTTTTCCTTGGCAAGACGCCTAACACCAGGCTGATTTACCTTCCCAGGGTTACTATTAGGCTTAGGCCTAGGGCTAGGATTTTTAAAACTAGGAAGCCCTTAGCTCCAGGCACACTGCAGCTGTTCAAGGCATCCCAAGGGGAGTACAAAAGTGCAACAACATGGCAGCTTTCACAGCTTTTTCCTTGGCACCATCCCTATACCTAGGCTGATTTATCTGCCTAGGGTTAGGGTTAGGGTTCAGCCTAGGGCTTGAATTTTTTTAACCAGGAAGCCCTGAGTTCCAGGCTTACTTCATCTGCCAAAGGCATCCCAAAGGGAGTGCAGAAGTGCCACAACATGGCTGCTTTCACGGCTTTTTCCTTAGGAAGAACCCTAATACCCGGCTGATTTACCTTCCTAGGGTTACTGTTAGGCTTAGGCCTAGGACTTTTAAAACCAGGAAGCCCTGGGCTCCAGGCACACTGCAGCTGCGAAAGGCATCCCAAGGGGAGCGCAAAAGTGACGCAACTTGGCTGCCACCACTGATATTTCCATGAGACCATCCCGAACCATAGGCTGATTTTCCTTCCTAGGGTTAAGGTTTGAGTTACGCCTAGGGTAAGGGTTCTATTAACCAGAAAGCCCTGAGTTCCAAGAACACAGCAGCTGCGAAGGACTAGCCAAGAAGAGCGCAAAAGTACCACAACATGCCTGCCTCCACAGCTTTTTCCTTGGGGACATGCCTAATTCCTGGCTGATTTGCCTTTCTCGTCTTAGGGTTGGGGTTCGGCCTAGGGCTAGGATTTTTAAAATCAGGAAGCCCTGAGTTCCAGGCACACTGGAGCTGTGAAAGGCATCCAAAAGGGAGTGCAAAAGTGCCACAACATGGCTGCTTTCACGGCTTTTTCCTTGGCAAGAAACCTAACATCAGGCTGATTTACTTTCCCAGGGTTACTGTTAGGCTTAGGCCTAGGGCTAGGATTTTTGAAACTAGGAAGCCCTTAGCTCCAGGCACACTGCAGCTGTTCAAGGCATCCCAAGGGGAGTACAAAAGTGCAACAACATGGCAGCTTTCACAGCTTTTTCCTTGGCACCATCCCTATACCTAGGCTGATTTATCTGCCTAGGGTTAGGGTTAGGGTTCAGCCTAGGGCTTGGATTTCTTTAACCAGGAAGCCCTGAGTTCCAGGCTTACTTCATCTGCCAAAGGCATCCCAAAGGGAGTGCAGAAGTGCCACAACATGGCTGCTTTCACGGCTTTTTCCTTGGCAAGAAGCCTAACATCAGGCTGATTTACTTTCCCAGGGTTACTGTTAGGCTTAGGCCTAGGGCTAGGATTTTTGAAACTAGGAAGCCCTTAGCTCCAGGCACACTGCAGCTGTTCAAGGCATCCCAAGGGGAGTACAAAAGTGCAACAACATGGCAGCTTTCACAGCTTTTTCCTTGGCACCATCCCTATACCTAGGCTGATTTATCTGCCTAGGGTTAGGGTTAGGGTTCAGCCTAGGGCTTGAATTTCTTTAACCAGGAAGCCCTGAGTTCCAGGCTTACTTCATCTGCCAAAGGCATCCCAAAGGGAGTGCAGAAGTGCCACAACATGGCTGCTTTCACGGCTTTTCCCTTAGGAAGAACCCTAATACCCGGCTGATTTACCTTCCTAGGGTTACTGTTAGGCTTAGGCCTAGGACTTTTAAAACCAGGAAGCCCTGGGCTCCAGGCACACTGCAGCTGCGAAAGGCATCCCAAGGGGAGCGCAAAAGTGACGCAACTTGGCTGCCACCACTGATATTTCCATGAGACCATCCCGAACCATAGGTTGATTTTCCTTCCTAGGGTTAAGGTTTGAGTTACGCCTAGGGTAAGGGTTCTATTAACCAGAAAGCCCTGAGTTCCAAGAACACAGCAGCTGCGAAGGACTAGCCAAGAAGAGCGCAAAAGTACCACAACATGCCTGCCTCCACAGCTTTTTCCTTGGGGACATGCCTAATTCCTGGCTGATTTGCCTTTCTCGTCATAGGGTTGGGGTTCGGCCTAGGGCTAGGATTTTTAAAAGCAGGAAGCCCTGAGTTCCAGGCACACTGGAGCTGTGAAAGGCATCCAAAAGGGAGTGCAAAAGTGCCACAACATGGCTGTTTCACGGCTTTTTCCTTGGCAAGACGCCTAACATCAGGCTGATTTACCTTCCCAGGGTTACTGTTAGGCTTAGGCCTAGGGCTAGGATCTTTAAAACTAGGAAGCCCTTAGCTCCAGGCACACTGCAGCTGTTCAAGGCATCCCAAGGGGAGTACAAAAGTGCAACAACATGGCAGCTTTCACAGCTTTTTCCTTGGCACCATCCCTATACCTAGGCTGATTTATCTGCCTAGGGTTAGGGTTAGGGTTCAGCCTAGGGCTTGAATTTCTTTAACCAGGAAGCCCTGAGTTCCAGGCTTACTTCATCTGCCAAAGGCATCCCAAAGGGAGTGCAGAAGTGCCACAACATGGCTGCTTTCACGGCTTTTCCCTTAGGAAGAACCCTAATACCCGGCTGATTTACCTTCCTAGGGTTACTGTTAGGCTTAGGCCTAGGACTTTTAAAACCAGGAAGCCCTGGGCTCCAGGCACACTGCAGCTGCAAAAGGCATCCCAAGGGGAGCGCAAAAGTGACGCAACTTGGCTGCCACCACTGATATTTCCATGAGAGCATCCCGAACCATAGGTTGATTTTCCTTCCTAGGGTTAAGGTTTGAGTTACGCCTAGGGTAAGGGTTCTATTAACCAGAAAGCCCTGAGTTCCAAGAACACAGCAGCTGCGAAGGACTAGCCAAGAAGAGCGCAAAAGTACCACAACATGCCTGCCTCCACAGCTTTTTCCTTGTGGACATGCCTAATTCCTGGCTGATTTGCCTTTCTCGTCTTAGGGTTGGGGTTCGGCCGAGGGCTAGGATTTTTAAAATCAGGAAGCCCTGAGTTCCAGGCACACTGGAGCTGTGAAAGGCATCCAAAAGGGAGTGCAAAAGTGCCACAACATGGCTGCTTTCACGGCTTTTTCCTTGGCAAGACGCCTAACACCAGGCTGACTTACCTTCCTAGGGTTACTATTAGGCTTAGGCCCAGGGCTAGGATTTTTAAAACTAGGAAGGCTTAGCTCCAGGCACACTGCAGCTGTTCAAGGCATCCCAAGGGGAGTACAAAAGTGCAACAACATGGCAGCTTTCACAGCTTTTTCCTTGGCACCATCCCTATACCTAGGCTGATTTATCTGCCTAGGGTTAGGGTTAGGGTTCAGCCTAGGGCTTGGATTTCTTTAACCAGGAAGCCCTGAGTTCCAGGCTTACTTCATCTGCCAAAGGCATCCCAAAGGGAGTGCAGAAGTGCCACAACATGGCTGCTTTCACGGCTTTTCCCTTAGGAAGAACCCTAATACCCGGCTGATTTACCTTCCTAGGGTTACTGTTAGGCTTAGGCCTAGGACTTTTAAAACCAGGAAGCCCTGGGCTCCAGGCACACTGCAGCTGCAAAAGGCATCCCAAGGGGAGCGCAAAAGTGACGCAACTTGGCTGCCACCACTGATATTTCCATGAGACCATCCCGAACCATAGGCTGATTTTCCTTCCTAGGGTTAAGGTTTGAGTTACGCCTAGGGTAAGGGTTCTATTAACCAGAAAGCCCTGAGTTCCAAGAACACAGCAGCTGCGAAGGACTAGCCAAGAAGAGCGCAAAAGTACCACAACATGCCTGCCTCCACAGCTTTTTCCTTGGGGACATGCCTAATTCCTGGCTGATTTGCCTTTCTCGTCTTAGGGTTGCGGTTCGGCCTAGGGCTAGGATTTTTAAAAGCAGGAAGCCCTGAGTTCCAGGCACACTGGAGCTGTGAAAGGCATCCAAAAGGGAGTGCAAAAGTGCCACAACATGGCTGCTTTCACGGCTTTTTCCTTGGCAAGAAGCCTAACATCAGGCTGATTTACTTTCCCAGGGTTACTGTTAGGCTTAGGCCTAGGGCTAGGATTTTTGAAACTAGGAGGCCCTTAGCTCCAGGCACACTGCAGCTGTTCAAGGCATCCCAAGGGGAGTACAAAAGTGCAACAACATGGCAGCTTTCACAGCTTTTTCCTTGGCACCATCCCTATACCTAGGCTGATTTATCTGCCTAGGGTTAGGGTTAGGGTTCAGCCTAGGGCTTGGATTTCGTTAACCAGGAAGCCCTGAGTTCCAGGCTTACTTCATCTGCCAAAGGCATCCCAAAGGGAGTGCAGAAGTGCCACAACATGGCTGCTTTCACGGCTTTTCCCTTAGGAAGAACCCTAATACCCGGCTGATTTACCTTCCTAGGGTTACTGTTAGGCTTAGGCCTAGGACTTTTAAAACCAGGAAGCCCTGGGCTCCAGGCACACTGCAGCTGCAAAAGGCATCCCAAGGGGAGCGCAAAAGTGACACAACTTGGCTGCCACCACTGATATTTCCATGAGACCATCCCGAACCATAGGCTGATTTTCCTTCCTAGGGTTAAGGTTTGAGTTACGCCTAGGGTAAGGGTCTATTAACCAGAAAGCCCAGAGTTCCAAGAACACAGCAGCTGCGAAGGACTAGCCAAGAAGAGCGCAAAAGTACCACAACATGCCTGCCTCCACAGCTTTTTCCTTGGGGACATGCCTAATTCCTGGCTGATTTGCCTTTCTCGTCTTAGGGTTGGGGTTCGGCCTAGGGCTAGGATTTTTAAAAGCAGGAAGCCCTGAGTTCCAGGCACACTGGAGCTGTGAAAGGCATCCAAAAGGGAGTGCAAAAGTGCCACAACATGGCTGCTTTCACGGCTTTTTCCTTGGCAAGAAACCTAACATCAGGCTGATTTACTTTCCCAGGGTTACTGTTAGGCTTAGGCCTAGGGCTAGGATTTTTGAAACTAGGAAGCCCTGGGCTCCAGGCACACTGCAGCTGTTCAAGGCATCCCAAGGGGAGTACAAAAGTGCAACAACATGGCAGCTTTCACAGCTTTTTCCTTGGCACCATCCCTATACCTAGGCTGATTTATCTGCCTAGGGTTAGGGTTAGGGTTCAGCCTAGGGCTTGGATTTCTTTAACCAGGAAGCCCTGAGTTCCAGGCTTACTTCATCTGCCAAAGGCATCCCAAAGGGAGTGCAGAAGTGCCACAACATGGCTGCTTTCACGGCTTTTCCCTTAGGAAGAACCCTAATACCCGGCTGATTTACCTTCCTAGGGTTACTGTTAGGCTTAGGCCTAGGACTTTTAAAACCAGGAAGCCCTGGGCTCCAGGCACACTGCAGCTGCAAAAGGCATCCCAAGGGGAGCGCAAAAGTGACGCAACTTGGCTGCCACCACTGATATTTCCATGAGACCATCCCGAACCATAGGCTGATTTTCCTTCCTAGGGTTAAGGTTTGAGTTACGCCTAGGGTAAGGGTTCTATTAACCAGAAAGCCCTGAGTTCCAAGAACACAGCAGCTGCGAAGGACTAGCCAAGAAGAGCGCAAAAGTACCACAACATGCCTGCCTCCACAGCTTTTTCCTTGGGGACATGCCTAATTCCTGGCTGATTTGCCTTTCTCGTCTTAGGGTTGGGGTTCGGCCTAGGGCTAGGATTTTTAAAAGCAGGAAGCCCTGAGTTCCAGGCACACTGGAGCTGTGAAAGGCATCCAAAAGGGAGTGCAAAAGTGCCACAACATGGCTGCTTTCACGGCTTTTTCCTTGGCAAGAAGCCTAACACCAGGCTGACATACTTTCCCAGGGTTACTGTTAGGCTTAGGCCTAGGGCTAGGATTTTTGAAACTAGGAAGCCCTGGGCTCCAGGCACACTGCAGCTGTTCAAGGCATCCCAAGGGGAGTACAAAAGTGCAACAACATGGCAGCTTTCACAGCTTTTTCCTTGGCACCATCCCTATACCTAGGCTGATTTATCTGCCTAGGGTTAGGGTTAGGGTTCAGCCTAGGGCTTGGATTTCTTTAACCAGGAAGCCCTGAGTTCCAGGCTTACTTCATCTGCCAAAGGCATCCCAAAGGGAGTGCAGAAGTGCCACAACATGGCTGCTTTCACGGCTTTTCCCTTAGGAAGAACCCTAATACCTGGCTGATTTACCTTCCTAGGGTTACTGTTAGGCTTAGGCCTAGGACTTTTAAAACCAGGAAGCCCTGGGCTCCAGGCACACTGCAGCTGCGAAAGGCATCCCAAGGGGAGCGCAAAAGTGACGCAACTTGGCTGCCACCACTGATATTTCCATGAGACCATCCCGAACCATAGGCTGATTTTCCTTCCTAGGGTTAAGGTTTGAGTTACGCCTAGGGTAAGGGTCTATTAACCAGAAAGCCCTGAGTTCCAAGAACACAGCAGCTGCGAAGGACTAGCCAAGAAGAGCGCAAAAGTACCACAACATGCCTGCCTCCACAGCTTTTTCCTTGGGGACATGCCTAATTCCTGGCTGATTTGCCTTTCTCGTCTTAGGGTTGGGGTTCGGCCTAGGGCTAGGATTTTTAAAAGCAGGAAGCCCTGAGTTCCAGGCACACTGGAGCTGTGAAAGGCATCCAAAAGGGAGTGCAAAAGTGCCACAACATGGCTGTTTCACGGCTTTTTCCTTGGCAAGAAACCTAACATCAGGCTGATTTACTTTCCCAGGGTTACTGTTAGGCTTAGGCCTAGGGCTAGGATTTTTGAAACTAGGAAGCCCTTAGCTCCAGGCACACTGCAGCTGTTCAAGGCATCCCAAGGGGAGTACAAAAGTGCAACAACATGGCAGCTTTCACAGCTTTTTCCTTGGCACCATCCCTATACCTAGGCTGATTTATCTGCCTAGGGTTAGGGTTAGGGTTCAGCCTAGGGCTTGAATTTTTTTAACCAGGAAGCCCTGAGTTCCAGGCTTACTTCATCTGCCAAAGGCATCCCAAAGGGAGTGCAGAAGTGCCACAACATGGCTGCTTTCACGGCTTTTCCCTTAGGAAGAACCCTAATACCCGGCTGATTTACCTTCCTAGGGTTACTGTTAGGCTTAGGCCTAGGACTTTTAAAACCAGGAAGCCCTGGGCTCCAGGCACACTGCAGCTGCGAAAGGCATCCCAAGGGGAGCGCAAAAGTGACGCAACTTGGCTGCCACCACTGATATTTCCATGAGACCATCCCGAACCATAGGTTGATTTTCCTTCCTAGGGTTAAGGTTTGAGTTACGCCTAGGGTAAGGGTTCTATTAACCAGAAAGCCCTGAGTTCCAAGAACACAGCAGCTGCGAAGGACTAGCCAAGAAGAGCGCAAAAGTACCACAACATGCCTGCCTCCACAGCTTTTTCCTTGGGGACATGCCTAATTCCTGGCTGATTTGCCTTTCTCGTCTTAGGGTTGCGGTTCGGCCTAGGGCTAGGATTTTTGAAAGCAGGAAGCCCTGAGTTCCAGGCACACTGGAGCTGTGAAAGGCATCCAAAAGGGAGTGCAAAAGTGCCACAACATGGCTGCTTTCACGGCTTTTTCCTTGGCAAGAAACCTAACATCAGGCTGATTTACTTTCCCAGGGTTACTGTTAGGCTTAGGCCTAGGGCTAGGATTTTTGAAACTAGGAAGCCCTGGGCTCCAGGCACACTGCAGCTGTTCAAGGCATCCCAAGGGGAGTACAAAAGTGCAACAACATGGCAGCTTTCACAGCTTTTTCCTTGGCACCATCCCTATACCTAGGCTGATTTATCTGCCTAGGGTTAGGGTTAGGGTTCAGCCTAGGGCTTGGATTTCTTTAACCAGGAAGCCCTGAGTTCCAGGCTTACTTCATCTGCCAAAGGCATCCCAAAGGGAGCGCAGAAGTGCCACAACATGGCTGCTTTCACGGCTTTTCCCTTAGGAAGAACCCTAATACCCGGCTGATTTACCTTCCTAGGGTTACTGTTAGGCTTAGGCCTAGGACTTTTAAAACCAGGAAGCCCTGGGCTCCAGGCACACTGCAGCTGCAAAAGGCATCCCAAGGGGAGCGCAAAAGTGACGCAACTTGGCTGCCACCACTGATATTTCCATGAGACCATCCCGAACCATAGGCTGATTTTCCTTCCTAGGGTTAAGGTTTGAGTTACGCCTAGGGTAAGGGTTCTATTAACCAGAAAGCCCTGAGTTCCAAGAACACAGCAGCTGCGAAGGACTAGCCAAGAAGAGCGCAAAAGTACCACAACATGCCTGCCTCCACAGCTTTTTCCTTGGGGACATGCCTAATTCCTGGCTGATTTGCCTTTCTCGTCTTAGGGTTGCGGTTCGGCCTAGGGCTAGGATTTTTAAAAGCAGGAAGCCCTGAGTTCCAGGCACACTGGAGCTGTGAAAGGCATCCAAAAGGGAGTGCAAAAGTGCCACAACATGGCTGCTTTCACGGCTTTTTCCTTGGCAAGAAGCCTAACATCAGGCTGTTTTTCTTTCCCAGGGTTACTCTTAGGCTTAGGCCTAGGGCTAGGATTTTTGAAACTAGGAAGCCCTTAGCTCCAGGCACACTGCAGCTGTTCAAGGCATCCCAAGGGGAGTACAAAAGTGCAACAACATGGCAGCTTTCACAGCTTTTTCCTTGGCACCATCCCTATACCTAGGCTGATTTATCTGCCTAGGGTTAGGGTTAGGGTTCAGCCTAGGGCTTGAATTTTTTTAACCAGGAAGCCCTGAGTTCCAGGCTTACTTCATCTGCCAAAGGCATCCCAAAGGGAGTGCAGAAGTGCCACAACATGGCTGCTTTCACGGCTTTTCCCTTAGGAAGAACCCTAATACCCGGCTGATTTACCTTCCTAGGGTTACTGTTAGGCTTAGGCCTAGGACTTTTAAAACCAGGAAGCCCTGGGCTCCAGGCACACTGCAGCTGCGAAAGGCATCCCAAGGGGAGCGCAAAAGTGACGCAACTTGGCTGCCACCACTGATATTTCCATGAGACCATCCCGAACCATAGGCTGATTTTCCTTCCTAGGGTTAAGGTTTGAGTTACGCCTAGGGTAAGGGTCTATTAACCAGAAAGCCCTGAGTTCCAAGAACACAGCAGCTGCGAAGGACTAGCCAAGAAGAGCGCAAAAGTACCACAACATGCCTGCCTCCACAGCTTTTTCCTTGGGGACATGCCTAATTCCTGGCTGATTTGCCTTTCTCGTCTTAGGGTTGGGGTTCGGCCTAGGGCTAGGATTTTTAAAAGCAGGAATCCCTGAGTTCCAGGCACACTGGAGCTGTGAAAGGCATCCAAAAGGGAGTGCAAAAGTGCCACAACATGGCTGCTTTCACGGCTTTTTACTTGGCAAGAAACCTAACATCAGGCCGATTTACTTTCCCAGGGTTACTGTTAGGCTTAGGCCTAGGGCTAGGATTTTTGAAACTAGGAAGCCCTGGGCTCCAGGCACACTGCAGCTGTTCAAGGCATCCCAAGGGGAGTACAAAAGTGCAACAACATGGCAGCTTTCACAGCTTTTTCCTTGGCACCATCCCTATACCTAGGCTGATTTATCTGCCTAGGGTTAGGGTTAGGGTTCAGCCTAGGGCTTGGATTTCTTTAACCAGGAAGCCCTGAGTTCCAGGCTTACTTCATCTGCCAAAGGCATCCCAAAGGGAGTGCAGAAGTGCCACAACATGGCTGCTTTCACGGCTTTTCCCTTAGGAAGAACCCTAATACCCGGCTGATTTACCTTCCTAGGGTTACTGTTAGGCTTAGGCCTAGGACTTTTAAAACCAGGAAGCCCTTGGCTCCAGGCACACTGCAGCTGCAAAAGGCATCCCAAGGGGAGCGCAAAAGTGACGCAACTTGGCTGCCACCACTGATATTTCCATGAGACCATCCCGAACCATAGGTTGATTTTCCTTCCTAGGGTTAAGGTTTGAGTTACGCCTAGGGTAAGGGTTCTATTAACCAGAAAGCCCTGAGTTCCAAGAACACAGCAGCTGCGAAGGACTAGCCAAGAAGAGCGCAAAAGTACCACAACATGCCTGCCTCCACAGCTTTTTCCTTGGGGACATGCCTAATTCCTGGCTGATTTGCCTTTCTCGTCATAGGGTTGGGGTTCGGCCTAGGGCTAGGATTTTTAAAAGCAGGAAGCCCTGAGTTCCAGGCACACTGGAGCTGTGAAAGGCATCCAAAAGGGAGTGCAAAAGTGCCACAACATGGCTGCTTTCACGGCTTTTTCCTTGGCAAGAAGCCTAACATCAGGCTGATTTACTTTCCCAGGGTTACTGTTAGGCTTAGGCCTAGGGCTAGGAGTTTTGAAACTAGGAAGCCCTTAGCTCCAGGCACACTGTAGCTGTTCAAGGCATCCCAAGGTGAGTACAAAAGTGCAACAACATGGCAGTTTTCACAGCTTTTTCCTTGGCACCATCCCTATACCTAGGCTGATTTATCTGCCTAGGGTTAGGGTTAGGGTTCAGCCTAGGGCTTGGATTTCTTTAACCAGGAAGCCCTGAGTTCCAGGCTTACATCATCTGCCAAAGGAATCCAAAAGGGAGTGCAGAAGTGCCACAACATGGCTGCTTTCACGGCTTTTTCCTTGGCAAGAAGCCTAACATCAGGCTGATTTACTTTCCCAGGGTTACTGTTAGGCTTAGGCCTAGGGCTAGGATTTTTGAAATTAGGAAGCCCTTAGCTCCAGGCACACTGCAGCTGTTCAAGGCATCCCAAGGGGAGTACAAAAGTGCAACAGCATGGCAGCTTTCACAGCTTTTTCCTTGGCACCATCCCTATACCTAGGCTGATTTATCTGCCTAGGGTTAGGGTTAGGGTTCAGCCTAGGGCTTGGATTTCTTTAACCAGGAAGCCCTGAATTCCAGGCTTACTTCATCTGCCAAAGGCATCCCAAAGGGAGTGCAGAAGTGCCACAACATGGCTGCTTTCACGGCTTTTTCCTTGGCAAGAAGCCTAACATCAGGCTGATTTACTTTCCCAGGGTTACTGTTAGGCTTAGGCCTAGGGCTAGGATTTTTGAAATTAGGAAGCCCTTAGCTCCAGGCACACTGCAGCTGTTCAAGGCATCCCAAGGGGAGTACAAAAGTGCAACAGCATGGCAGCTTTCACAGCTTTTTCCTTGGCACCATCCCTATACCTAGGCTGATTTATCTGCCTAGGGTTAGGGTTAGGGTTCAGCCTAGGGCTTGGATTTCTTTAACCAGGAAGCCCTGAATTCCAGGCTTACTTCATCTGCCAAAGGCATCCCAAAGGGAGTGCAGAAGTGCCACAACATGGCTGCTTTCACGGCTTTTTCCTTGGCAAGAAGCCTAACATCAGGCTGATTTACTTTCCCAGGGTTACTGTTAGGCTTAGGCCTAGGGCTAGGATTTTTGAAACTAGGAAGCCCTTAGCTCCAGGCACACTGCAGCTGTTCAAGGCATCCCAAGGGGAGTACAAAAGTGCAACAACATGGCAGCTTTCACAGCTTTTTCCTTGGCACCATCCCTATACCTAGGCTGATTTATCTGCCTAGGGTTAGGGTTAGGGTTCAGCCTAGGGCTTGAATTTTTTTAACCAGTAAGCCCTGAGTTCCAGGCTTACTTCATCTGCCAAAGGCATCCCAAAGGGAGTGCAGAAGTGCCACAACATGGCTGCTTTCACGGCTTTTCCCTTAGGAAGAACCCTAATACCCGGCTGATTTACCTTCCTAGGGTTACTGTTAGGCTTAGGCCTAGGACTTTTAAAACCAGGAAGCCCTGGCCTCCAGGCACACTGCAGCTGCAAAAGGCATCCCAAGGGGAGCGCAAAAGTGACGCAACTTGGCTGCCACCACTGATATTTCCATGAGACCATCCCGAACCATAGGTTGATTTTCCTTCCTAGGGTTAAGGTTTGAGTTACGCCTAGGGTAAGGGTTCTATTAACCAGAAAGCCCTGAGTTCCAAGAACACAGCAGCTGCGAAGGACTAGCCAAGAAGAGCGCAAAAGTACCACAACATGCCTGCCTCCACAGCTTTTTCCTTGGGGACATGCCTAATTCCTGGCTGATTTGCCTTTCTCGTCTTAGGGTTGGGGTTCGGCCTAGGGCTAGGATTTTTAAAAGCAGGAAGCCCTGAGTTCCAGGCACACTGGAGCTGTGAAAGGCATCCAAAAGGGAGTGCAAAAGTGCCACAACATGGCTGCTTTCACGGCTTTTTCCTTGGCAAGAAGCCTAACATCAGGCTGATTTACTTTCCCAGGGTTACTGTTAGGCTTAGGCCTAGGGCTAGGAGTTTTGAAACTAGGAAGCCCTTAGCTCCAGGCACACTGTAGCTGTTCAAGGCATCCCAAGGTGAGTACAAAAGTGCAACAACATGGCAGTTTTCACAGCTTTTTCCTTGGCACCATCCCTATACCTAGGCTGATTTATCTGCCTAGGGTTAGGGTTAGGGTTCAGCCTAGGGCTTGGATTTCTTTAACCAGGAAGCCCTGAGTTCCAGGCTTACTTCATCTGCCAAAGGAATCCAAAAGGGAGTGCAGAAGTGCCACAACATGGCTGCTTTCACGGCTTTTTCCTTGGCAAGAAGCCTAACATCAGGCTGATTTACTTTCCCAGGGTTACTGTTAGGCTTAGGCCTAGGGCTAGGATTTTTGAAATTAGGAAGCCCTTAGCTCCAGGCACACTGCAGCTGTTCAAGGCATCCCAAGGGGAGTACAAAAGTGCAACAGCATGGCAGCTTTCACAGCTTTTTCCTTGGCACCATCCCTATACCTAGGCTGATTTATCTGCCTAGGGTTAGGGTTAGGGTTCAGCCTAGGGCTTGGATTTCTTTAACCAGGAAGCCCTGAATTCCAGGCTTACTTCATCTGCCAAAGGCATCCCAAAGGGAGTGCAGAAGTGCCACAACATGGCTGCTTTCACGGCTTTTTCCTTGGCAAGAAGCCTAACATCAGGCTGATTTACTTTCCCAGGGTTACTGTTAGGCTTAGGCCTAGGGCTAGGATTTTTGAAACTAGGAAGCCCTTAGCTCCAGGCACACTGCAGCTGTTCAAGGCATCCCAAGGGGAGTACAAAAGTGCAACAACATGGCAGCTTTCACAGCTTTTTCCTTGGCACCATCCCTATACCTAGGCTGATTTATCTGCCTAGGGTTAGGGTTAGGGTTCAGCCTAGGGCTTGAATTTTTTTAACCAGTAAGCCCTGAGTTCCAGGCTTACTTCATCTGCCAAAGGCATCCCAAAGGGAGTGCAGAAGTGCCACAACATGGCTGCTTTCACGGCTTTTCCCTTAGGAAGAACCCTAATACCCGGCTGATTTACCTTCCTAGGGTTACTGTTAGGCTTAGGCCTAGGACTTTTAAAACCAGGAAGCCCTGGCCTCCAGGCACACTGCAGCTGCAAAAGGCATCCCAAGGGGAGCGCAAAAGTGACGCAACTTGGCTGCCACCACTGATATTTCCATGAGACCATCCCGAACCATAGGTTGATTTTCCTTCCTAGGGTTAAGGTTTGAGTTACGCCTAGGGTAAGGGTTCTATTAACCAGAAAGCCCTGAGTTCCAAGAACACAGCAGCTGCGAAGGACTAGCCAAGAAGAGCGCAAAAGTACCACAACATGCCTGCCTCCACAGCTTTTTCCTTGGGGACATGCCTAATTCCTGGCTGATTTGCCTTTCTCGTCATAGGGTTGGGGTTCGGCCTAGGGCTAGGATTTTTAAAAGCAGGAAGCCCTGAGTTCCAGGCACACTGGAGCTGTGAAAGGCATCCAAAAGGGAGTGCAAAAGTGCCACAACATGGCTGTTTCACGGCTTTTTCCTTGGCAAGAAGCCTAACACCAGGCTGACATACTTTCCCAGGGTTACTGTTAGGCTTAGGCCTAGGGCTAGGATTTTTGAAACTAGGAAGCCCTTAGCTCCAGGCACACTGCAGCTGTTCAAGGCATCCCAAGGGGAGTACAAAAGTGCAACAACATGGCAGCTTTCACAGCTTTTTCCTTGGCACCATCCCTATACCTAGGCTGATTTATCTGCCTAGGGTTAGGGTTAGGGTTCAGCCTAGGGCTTGAATTTTTTTAACCAGTAAGCCCTGAGTTCCAGGCTTACTTCATCTGCCAAAGGCATCCCAAAGGGAGTGCAGAAGTGCCACAACATGGCTGCTTTCACGGCTTTTCCCTTAGGAAGAACCCTAATACCCGGCTGATTTACCTTCCTAGGGTTACTGTTAGGCTTAGGCCTAGGACTTTTAAAACCAGGAAGCCCTGGGCTCCAGGCACACTGCAGCTGCAAAAGGCATCCCAAGGGGAGCGCAAAAGTGACGCAACTTGGCTGCCACCACTGATATTTCCATGAGACCATCCCGAACCATAGGCTGATTTTCCTTCCTAGGGTTAAGGTTTGAGTTACGCCTAGGGTAAGGGTCTATTAACCAGAAAGCCCTGAGTTCCAAGAACACAGCAGCTGCGAAGGACTAGCCAAGAAGAGCGCAAAAGTACCACAACATGCCTGCCTCCACAGCTTTTTCCTTGGGGACATGCCTAATTCCTGGCTGATTTGCCTTTCTCGTCTTAGGGTTGCGGTTCGGCCTAGGGCTAGGATTTTTAAAAGCAGGAAGCCCTGAGTTCCAGGCACACTGGAGCTGTGAAAGGCATCCAAAAGGGAGTGCAAAAGTGCCACAACATGGCTGCTTTCACGGCTTTTTCCTTGGCAAGAAACCTAACATCAGGCTGATTTACTTTCCCAGGGTTACTGTTAGGCTTAGGCCTAGGGCTAGGATTTTTGAAACTAGGAAGCCCTTAGCTCCAGGCACACTGCAGCTGTTCAAGGCATCCCAAGGGGAGTACAAAAGTGCAACAACATGGCAGCTTTCACAGCTTTTTCCTTGGCACCATCCCTATACCTAGGCTGATTTATCTGCCTAGGGTTAGGGTTAGGGTTCAGCCTAGGGCTTGGATTTCTTTAACCAGGAAGCCCTGAGTTCCAGGCTTACTTCATCTGCCAAAGGCATCCCAAAGGGAGTGCAGAAGTGCCACAATATGGCTGCTTTCACGGCTTTTCCCTTAGGAAGAACCCTAATACCCGGCTGATTTACCTTCCTAGGGTTACTGTTAGGCTTAGGCCTAGGACTTTTAAAACCAGGAAGCCCTGGGCTCCAGGCACACTGCAGCTGCAAAAGGCATCCCAAGGGGAGCGCAAAAGTGACGCAACTTGGCTGCCACCACTGATATTTCCATGAGACCATCCCGAACCATAGGTTGATTTTCCTTCCTAGGGTTAAGGTTTGAGTTACGCCTAGGGTAAGGGTTCTATTAACCAGAAAGCCCTGAGTTCCAAGAACACAGCAGCTGCGAAGGACTAGCCAAGAAGAGCGCAAAAGTACCACAACATGCCTGCCTCCACAGCTTTTTCCTTGGGGACATGCCTAATTCCTGGCTGATTTGCCTTTCTCGTCTTAGGGTTGGGGTTCGGCCTAGGGCTAGGATTTTTAAAAGCAGGAAGCCCTGAGTTCCAGGCACACTGGAGCTGTGAAAGGCATCCAAAAGGGAGTGCAAAAGTGCCACAACATGGCTGCTTTCACGGCTTTTTCCTTGGCAAGAAGCCTAACATCAGGCTGATTTACTTTCCCAGGGTTACTGTTAGGCTTAGGCCTAGGGCTAGGATTTTTGAAACTAGGAAGCCCTTAGCTCCAGGCACACTGCAGCTGTTCAAGGCATCCCAAGGGGAGTACAAAAGTGCAACAACATGGCAGCTTTCACAGCTTTTTCCTTGGCACCATCCCTATACCTAGGCTGATTTATCTGCCTAGGGTTAGGGTTAGGGTTCAGCCTAGGTCTTGAATTTTTTTACCAGGAAGCCCTGAGTTCCAGGCTTACTTCATCTGCCAAAGGCATCCCAAAGGGAGTGCAGAAGTGCCACAACATGGCTGCTTTCACGGCTTTTCCCTTAGGAAGAACCCTAATACCCGGCTGATTTACCTTCCTAGGGTTACTGTTAGGCTTAGGCCTAGGACTTTTAAAACCAGGAAGCCCTGGGCTCCAGGCACACTGCAGCTGCGAAAGGCATCCCAAGGGGAGCGCAAAAGTGACGCAACTTGGCTGCCACCACTGATATTTCCATGAGACCATCCCGAACCATAGGCTGATTTTCCTTCCTAGGGTTAAGGTTTGAGTTACGCCTAGGGTAAGGGTTCTATTAACCAGAAAGCCCTGAGTTCCAAGAACACAGCAGCTGCGAAGGACTAGCCAAGAAGAGCGCAAAAGTACCACAACATGCCTGCCTCCACAGCTTTTTCCTTGGGGACATGCCTAATTCCTGGCTGATTTGCCTTTCTCGTCTTAGGGTTGGGGTTCGGCCTAGGGCTAGGATTTTTAAAAGCAGGAAGCCCTGAGTTCCAGGCACACTGGAGCTGTGAAAGGCATCCAAAAGGGAGTGCAAAAGTGCCACAACATGGCTGCTTTCACGGCTTTTTCCTTGGCAAGAAGCCTAACATCAGGCTGATTTACTTTCCCAGGGTTACTGTTAGGCTTAGGCCTAGGGCTAGGATTTTTGAAACTAGGAAGCCCTTAGCTCCAGGCACACTGCAGCTGTTCAAGGCATCCCAAGGGGAGTACAAAAGTGCAACAACATGGCAGCTTTCACAGCTTTTTCCTTGGCACCATCCCTATACCTAGGCTGATTTATCTGCCTAGGGTTAGGGTTAGGGTTCAGCCTAGGGCTTGGATTTCTTTAACCAGGAAGCCCTGAGTTCCAGGCTTACTTCATCTGCCAAAGGCATCCAAAAGGGAGTGCAGAAGTGCCACAACATGGCTGCTTTCACGGCTTTTTCCTTGGCAAGAAGCCTAACATCAGGCTGATTTACTTTCCCAGGGTTACTGTTAGGCTTAGGCCTAGGGCTAGGATTTTTGAAACTAGGAAGCCCTTAGCTCCAGGCACACTGCAGCTGTTCAAGGCATCCCAAGGGGAGTACAAAAGTGCAACAACATGGCAGCTTTCACAGCTTTTTCCTTGGCACCATCCCTATACCTAGGCTGATTTATCTGCCTAGGGTTAGGGTTAGGGTTCAGCCTAGGGCTTGAATTTTTTTAACCAGGAAGCCCTGAGTTCCAGGCTTACTTCATCTGCCAAAGGCATCCCAAAGGGAGTGCAGAAGTGCCACAACATGGCTGCTTTCACGGCTTTTCCCTTAGGAAGAACCCTAATACCCGGCTGATTTACCTTCCTAGGGTTACTGTTAGGCTTAGGCCTAGGACTTTTAAAACCAGGAAGCCCTGGGCTCCAGGCACACTGCAGCTGCAAAAGGCATCCCAAGGGGAGCGCAAAAGTGACGCAACTTGGCTGCCACCACTGATATTTCCATGAGACCATCCCGAACCATAGGCTGATTTTCCTTCCTAGGGTTAAGGTTTGAGTTACGCCTAGGGTAAGGGTTCTATTAACCAGAAAGCCCTGAGTTCCAAGAACACAGCAGCTGCGAAGGACTAGCCAAGAAGAGCGCAAAAGTACCACAACATGCCTGCCTCCACAGCTTTTTCCTTGGGGACATGCCTAATTCCTGGCTGATTTGCCTTTCTCGTCTTAGGGTTGCGGTTCGGCCTAGGGCTAGGATTTTTAAAAGCAGGAAGCCCTGAGTTCCAGGCACACTGGAGCTGTGAAAGGCATCCAAAAGGGAGTGCAAAAGTGCCACAACATGGCTGCTTTCACGGCTTTTTCCTTGGCAAGACGCCTAACATCAGGCTGACTTACCTTCCCACGGTTAGTTTTAGGCTTAGGCCTAGGGCTAGGATTTTTAAAACTAGGAAGCCCTGGGCTCCAGGCACACTGCAGCTGTTCAAGGCATCCCAAGGGGAGTACAAAAGTGCAACAACATGGCAGCTTTCACAGCTTTTTCCTTGGCACCATCCCTATACCTAGGCTGATTTATCTGCCTAGGGTTAGGGTTAGGGTTCAGCCTAGGGCTTGGATTTCTTTAACCAGGAAGCCCTGAGTTCCAGGCTTACTTCATCTGCCAAAGGCATCCCAAAGGGAGTGCAGAAGTGCCACAACATGGCTGCTTTCACGGCTTTTCCCTTAGGAAGAACACTAATACCCGGCTGATTTACCTTCCTAGGGTTACTGTTAGGCTTAGGCCTAGGACTTTTAAAACCAGGAAGCCCTGGGCTCCAGGCACACTGCAGCTGCAAAAGGCATCCCAAGGGGAGCGCAAAAGTGACGCAACTTGGCTGCCACCACTGATATTTCCATGAGACCATCCCGAACCATAGGCTGATTTTCCTTCCTAGGGTTAAGGTTTGAGTTACGCCTAGGGTAAGGGTCTATTAACCAGAAAGCCCTGAGTTCCAAGAACACAGCAGCTGCAAAGGACTAGCCAAGAAGAGCGCAAAAGTACCACAACATGCCTGCCTCCACAGCTTTTTCCTTGGGGACATGCCTAATTCCTGGCTGATTTGCCTTTCTCGTCTTAGGGTTGCGGTTCGGCCTAGGGCTAGGATTTTTAAAAGCAGGAAGCCCTGAGTTCCAGGCACACTGGAGCTGTGAAAGGCATCCAAAAGGGAGTGCAAAAGTGCCACAACATGGCTGCTTTCACGGCTTTTTCCTTGGCAAGAAACCTAACATCAGGCTGATTTACTTTCCCAGGGTTACTGTTAGGCTTAGGCCTAGGGCTAGGATTTTTGAAACTAGGAAGCCCTTAGCTCCAGGCACACTGCAGCTGTTCAAGGCATCCCAAGGGGAGTACAAAAGTGCAACAACATGGCAGCTTTCACAGCTTTTTCCTTGGCACCATCCCTATACCTAGGCTGATTTATCTGCCTAGGGTTAGGGTTAGGGTTCAGCCTAGGGCTTGGATTTCTTTAACCAGGAAGCCCTGAGTTCCAGGCTTACTTCATCTGCCAAAGGCATCCCAAAGGGAGTGCAGAAGTGCCACAATATGGCTGCTTTCACGGCTTTTCCCTTAGGAAGAACCCTAATACCCGGCTGATTTACCTTCCTAGGGTTACTGTTAGGCTTAGGCCTAGGACTTTTAAAACCAGGAAGCCCTGGGCTCCAGGCACACTGCAGCTGCAAAAGGCATCCCAAGGGGAGCGCAAAAGTGACGCAACTTGGCTGCCACCACTGATATTTCCATGAGACCATCCCGAACCATAGGTTGATTTTCCTTCCTAGGGTTAAGGTTTGAGTTACGCCTAGGGTAAGGGTTCTATTAACCAGAAAGCCCTGAGTTCCAAGAACACAGCAGCTGCGAAGGACTAGCCAAGAAGAGCGCAAAAGTACCACAACATGCCTGCCTCCACAGCTTTTTCCTTGGGGACATGCCTAATTCCTGGCTGATTTGCCTTTCTCGTCTTAGGGTTGGGGTTCGGCCTAGGGCTAGGATTTTTAAAAGCAGGAAGCCCTGAGTTCCAGGCACACTGGAGCTGTGAAAGGCATCCAAAAGGGAGTGCAAAAGTGCCACAACATGGCTGCTTTCACGGCTTTTTCCTTGGCAAGAAGCCTAACATCAGGCTGATTTACTTTCCCAGGGTTACTGTTAGGCTTAGGCCTAGGGCTAGGATTTTTGAAACTAGGAAGCCCTTAGCTCCAGGCACACTGCAGCTGTTCAAGGCATCCCAAGGGGAGTACAAAAGTGCAACAACATGGCAGCTTTCACAGCTTTTTCCTTGGCACCATCCCTATACCTAGGCTGATTTATCTGCCTAGGGTTAGGGTTAGGGTTCAGCCTAGGTCTTGAATTTTTTTACCAGGAAGCCCTGAGTTCCAGGCTTACTTCATCTGCCAAAGGCATCCCAAAGGGAGTGCAGAAGTGCCACAACATGGCTGCTTTCACGGCTTTTCCCTTAGGAAGAACCCTAATACCCGGCTGATTTACCTTCCTAGGGTTACTGTTAGGCTTAGGCCTAGGACTTTTAAAACCAGGAAGCCCTGGGCTCCAGGCACACTGCAGCTGCGAAAGGCATCCCAAGGGGAGCGCAAAAGTGACGCAACTTGGCTGCCACCACTGATATTTCCATGAGACCATCCCGAACCATAGGCTGATTTTCCTTCCTAGGGTTAAGGTTTGAGTTACGCCTAGGGTAAGGGTTCTATTAACCAGAAAGCCCTGAGTTCCAAGAACACAGCAGCTGCGAAGGACTAGCCAAGAAGAGCGCAAAAGTACCACAACATGCCTGCCTCCACAGCTTTTTCCTTGGGGACATGCCTAATTCCTGGCTGATTTGCCTTTCTCGTCTTAGGGTTGGGGTTCGGCCTAGGGCTAGGATTTTTAAAAGCAGGAAGCCCTGAGTTCCAGGCACACTGGAGCTGTGAAAGGCATCCAAAAGGGAGTGCAAAAGTGCCACAACATGGCTGCTTTCACGGCTTTTTCCTTGGCAAGAAGCCTAACATCAGGCTGATTTACTTTCCCAGGGTTACTGTTAGGCTTAGGCCTAGGGCTAGGATTTTTGAAACTAGGAAGCCCTTAGCTCCAGGCACACTGCAGCTGTTCAAGGCATCCCAAGGGGAGTACAAAAGTGCAACAACATGGCAGCTTTCACAGCTTTTTCCTTGGCACCATCCCTATACCTAGGCTGATTTATCTGCCTAGGGTTAGGGTTAGGGTTCAGCCTAGGGCTTGGATTTCTTTAACCAGGAAGCCCTGAGTTCCAGGCTTACTTCATCTGCCAAAGGCATCCCAAAGGGAGTGCAGAAGTGCCACAACATGGCTGCTTTCACGGCTTTTTCCTTGGCAAGAAGCCTAACATCAGGCTGATTTACTTTCCCAGGGTTACTGTTAGGCTTAGGCCTAGGGCTAGGATTTTTGAAACTAGGAAGCCCTTAGCTCCAGGCACACTGCAGCTGTTCAAGGCATCCCAAGGGGAGTACAAAAGTGCAACAACATGGCAGCTTTCACAGCTTTTTCCTTGGCACCATCCCTATACCTAGGCTGATTTATCTGCCTAGGGTTAGGGTTAGGGTTCAGCCTAGGGCTTGAATTTTTTTAACCAGGAAGCCCTGAGTTCCAGGCTTACTTCATCTGCCAAAGGCATCCCAAAGGGAGTGCAGAAGTGCCACAACATGGCTGCTTTCACGGCTTTTCCCTTAGGAAGAACCCTAATACCCGGCTGATTTACCTTCCTAGGGTTACTGTTAGGCTTAGGCCTAGGACTTTTAAAACCAGGAAGCCCTGGGCTCCAGGCACACTGCAGCTGCAAAAGGCATCCCAAGGGGAGCGCAAAAGTGACGCAACTTGGCTGCCACCACTGATATTTCCATGAGACCATCCCGAACCATAGGCTGATTTTCCTTCCTAGGGTTAAGGTTTGAGTTACGCCTAGGGTAAGGGTTCTATTAACCAGAAAGCCCTGAGTTCCAAGAACACAGCAGCTGCGAAGGACTAGCCAAGAAGAGCGCAAAAGTACCACAACATGCCTGCCTCCACAGCTTTTTCCTTGGGGACATGCCTAATTCCTGGCTGATTTGCCTTTCTCGTCTTAGGGTTGCGGTTCGGCCTAGGGCTAGGATTTTTAAAAGCAGGAAGCCCTGAGTTCCAGGCACACTGGAGCTGTGAAAGGCATCCAAAAGGGAGTGCAAAAGTGCCACAACATGGCTGCTTTCACGGCTTTTTCCTTGGCAAGACGCCTAACATCAGGCTGACTTACCTTCCCACGGTTAGTTTTAGGCTTAGGCCTAGGGCTAGGATTTTTAAAACTAGGAAGCCCTGGGCTCCAGGCACACTGCAGCTGTTCAAGGCATCCCAAGGGGAGTACAAAAGTGCAACAACATGGCAGCTTTCACAGCTTTTTCCTTGGCACCATCCCTATACCTAGGCTGATTTATCTGCCTAGGGTTAGGGTTAGGGTTCAGCCTAGGGCTTGGATTTCTTTAACCAGGAAGCCCTGAGTTCCAGGCTTACTTCATCTGCCAAAGGCATCCCAAAGGGAGTGCAGAAGTGCCACAACATGGCTGCTTTCACGGCTTTTCCCTTAGGAAGAACCCTAATACCCGGCTGATTTACCTTCCTAGGGTTACTGTTAGGCTTAGGCCTAGGACTTTTAAAACCAGGAAGCCCTGGGCTCCAGGCACACTGCAGCTGCAAAAGGCATCCCAAGGGGAGCGCAAAAGTGACGCAACTTGGCTGCCACCACTGATATTTCCATGAGACCATCCCGAACCATAGGCTGATTTTCCTTCCTAGGGTTAAGGTTTGAGTTACGCCTAGGGTAAGGGTTCTATTAACCAGAAAGCCCTGAGTTCCAAGAACACAGCAGCTGCGAAGGACTAGCCAAGAAGAGCGCAAAAGTACCACAACATGCCTGCCTCCACAGCTTTTTCCTTGGGGACATGCCTAATTCCTGGCTGATTTGCCTTTCTCGTCTTAGGGTTGGGGTTCGGCCTAGGGCTAGGATTTTTAAAAGCAGGAAGCCCTGAGTTCCAGGCACACTGGAGCTGTGAAAGGCATCCAAAAGGGAGTGCAAAAGTGCCACAACATGGCTGCTTTCACGGCTTTTTCCTTGGCAAGAAGCCTAACATCAGGCTGATTTACTTTCCCAGGGTTACTGTTAGGCTTAGGCCTAGGGCTAGGATTTTTGAAACTAGGAAGCCCTTAGCTCCAGGCACACTGCAGCTGTTCAAGGCATCCCAAGGGGAGTACAAAAGTGCAACAACATGGCAGCTTTCACAGCTTTTTCCTTGGCACCATCCCTATACCTAGGCTGATTTATCTGCCTAGGGTTAGGGTTAGGGTTCAGCCTAGGGCTTGGATTTCTTTAACCAGGAAGCCCTGAGTTCCAGGCTTACTTCATCTGCCAAAGGCATCCCAAAGGGAGTGCAGAAGTGCCACAACATGGCTGCTTTCACGGCTTTTTCCTTGGCAAGAAGCCTAACATCAGGCTGATTTACTTTCCCAGGGTTACTGTTAGGCTTAGGCCTAGGGCTAGGATTTTTGAAACTAGGAAGCCCTTAGCTCCAGGCACACTGCAGCTGTTCAAGGCATCCCAAGGGGAGTACAAAAGTGCAACAACATGGCAGCTTTCACAGCTTTTTCCTTGGCACCATCCCTATACCTAGGCTGATTTATCTGCCTAGGGTTAGGGTTAGGGTTCAGCCTAGGGCTTGAATTTTTTTAACCAGGAAGCCCTGAGTTCCAGGCTTACTTCATCTGCCAAAGGCATCCCAAAGGGAGTGCAGAAGTGCCACAACATGGCTGCTTTCACGGCTTTTCCCTTAGGAAGAACCCTAATACCCGGCTGATTTACCTTCCTAGGGTTACTGTTAGGCTTAGGCCTAGGACTTTTAAAACCAGGAAGCCCTGGGCTCCAGGCACACTGCAGCTGCGAAAGGCATCCCAAGGGGAGCGCAAAAGTGACGCAACTTGGCTGCCACCACTGATATTTCCATGAGACCATCCGGAACCATAGGCTGATTTTCCTTCCTAGGGTTAAGGTTTGAGTTACGCCTAGGGTAAGGGTTCTATTAACCAGAAAGCCCTGAGTTCCAAGAACACAGCAGCTGCGAAGGACTAGCCAAGAAGAGCGCAAAAGTACCACAACATGCCTGCCTCCACAGCTTTTTCCTTGGGGACATGCCTAATTCCTGGCTGATTTGCCTTTCTCGTCTTAGGGTTGCGGTTCGGCCTAGGGCTAGGATTTTTAAAAGCAGGAAGCCCTGAGTTCCAGGCACACTGGAGCTGTGAAAGGCATCCAAAAGGGAGTGCAAAAGTGCCAAAACATGGCTGTTTCACGGCTTTTTCCTTGGCAAGACGCCTAACACCAGGCTGAGTTACCTTCGCAGGGTTACTATTAGGCTTAGGCCTAGGGCTAGGATTTTTAAAACTAGGAAGCCCTTAGCTCCAGGCACACTGCAGCTGTTCAAGGCATCCCAAGGGGAGTACAAAAGTGCAACAACATGGCAGCTTTCACAGCTTTTTCCTTGGCACCATCCCTATACCTAGGCTGATTTATCTGCCTAGGGTTAGGGTTAGGGTTCAGCCTAGGGCTTGAATTTCTTTAACCAGGAAGCCCTGAGTTCCAGGCTTACTTCATCTGCCAAAGGCATCCCAAAGGGAGTGCAGAAGTGCCACAACATGGCTGCTTTCACGGCTTTTCCCTTAGGAAGAACCCTAATACCCGGCTGATTTACCTTCCTAGGGTTACTGTTAGGCTTAGGCCTAGGACTTTTAAAACCAGGAAGCCCTGGGCTCCAGGCACACTGCAGCTGCAAAAGGCATCCCAAGGGGAGCGCAAAAGTGACGCAACTTGGCTGCCACCACTGATATTTCCATGAGACCATCCCGAACCATAGGCTGATTTTCCTTCCTAGGGTTAAGGTTTGAGTTAGGCCTAGGGTAAGGGCTCTATTAACCAGAAAGCCCTGAGTTCCAAGAACACAGCAGCTGCGAAGGACTAGCCAAGAAGAGCGCAAAAGTAGCACAACATGCCTGCCTCCACAGCTTTTTCCTTGGGGACATGCCTAATTCCTGGCTGATTTGCCTTTCTCGTCTTAGGGTTGGGGTTCGGCCTAGGGCTAGGATTTTTAAAATCAGGAAGCCCTGAGTTCCAGGCACACTGGAGCTGTGAAAGGCATCCAAAAGGGAGTGCAAAAGTGCCACAACATGGCTGCTTTCACGGCTTTTTCCTTGGCAAGAAGCCTAACATCAGGCTGATTTACTTTCCCAGGGTTATTGTTAGGCTTAGGCCTAGGGCTAGGATTTTTGAAACTAGGAAGCCCTGGGCTCCAGGCACACTGCAGCTGTTCAAGGCATCCCAAGGGGAGTACAAAAGTGCAACAACATGGCAGCTTTCACAGCTTTTTCCTTGGCACCATCCCTATACCTAGGCTGATTTATCTGCCTAGGGTTAGGGTTAGGGTTCAGCCTAGGGCTTGAATTTTTTTAACCAGGAAGCCCTGAGTTCCAGGCTTACTTCATCTGCCAAAGGCATCCCAAAGGGAGTGCAGAAGTGCCACAACATGGCTGCTTTCACGGCTTTTCCCTTAGGAAGAACCCTAATACCCGGCTGATTTACCTTCCTAGGGTTACTGTTAGGCTTAGGCCTAGGACTTTTAAAACCAGGAAGCCCTGGGCTCCAGGCACACTGCAGCTGCAAAAGGCATCCCAAGGGGAGCGCAAAAGTGACGCAACTTGGCTGCCACCACTGATATTTCCATGAGACCATCCCGAACCATAGGCTGATTTTCCTTCCTAGGGTTAAGGTTTGAGTTACGCCTAGGGTAAGGGTTCTATTAACCAGAAAGCCCTGAGTTCCAAGAACACAGCAGCTGCGAAGGACTAGCCAAGAAGAGCGCAAAAGTACCACAACATGCCTGCCTCCACAGCTTTTTCCTTGGGGACATGCCTAATTCCTGGCTGATTTGCCTTTCTCGTCTTAGGGTTGCGGTTCGACCTAGGGCTAGGATTTTTAAAAGCAGGAAGCCCTGAGTTCCAGGCACACTGGAGCTGTGAAAGGCATCCAAAAGGGAGTGCAAAAGTGCCACAACATGGCTGCTTTCACGGCTTTTTCCTTGGCAAGAAGCCTAACATCAGGCTGATTTACTTTCCCAGGGTTACTGTTAGGCTTAGGCCTAAGGCTAGGATTTTTGAAACTAGGAGGCCCTTAGCTCCAGGCACACTGCAGCTGTTCAAGGCATCCCAAGGGGAGTACAAAAGTGCAACAACATGGCAGCTTTCACAGCTTTTTCCTTGGCACCATCCCTATACCTAGGCTGATTTATCTGCCTAGGGTTAGGGTTAGGGTTCAGCCTAGGGCTTGAATTTTTTTTACCAGGAAGCCCTGAGTTCCAGGCTTACTTCATCTGCCAAAGGCATCCCAAAGGGAGTGCAGAAGTGCCACAACATGGCTGCTTTCACGGCTTTTCCCTTAGGAAGAACCCTAATACCCGGCTGATTTACCTTCCTAGGGTTACTGTTAGGCTTAGGCCTAGGACTTTTAAAACCAGGAAGCCCTGGGCTCCAGGCACACTGCAGCTGCAAAAGGCATCCCAAGGGGAGCGCAAAAGTGACGCAACTTGGCTGCCACCACTGATATTTCCATGAGACCATCCCGAACCATAGGCTGATTTTCCTTCCTAGGGTTAAGGTTTGAGTTACGCCTAGGGTAAGGGTCTATTAACCAGAAAGCCCTGAGTTCCAAGAACACAGCAGCTGCGAAGGACTAGCCAAGAAGAGCGCAAAAGTACCACAACATGCCTGCCTCCACAGCTTTTTCCTTGGGGACATGCCTAATTCCTGGCTGATTTGCCTTTCTCGTCTTAGGGTTGCGGTTCGGCCTAGGGCTAGGATTTTTAAAAACAGGAAGCCCTGAGTTCCAGGCACACTGGAGCTGTGAAAGGCATCCAAAAGGGAGTGCAAAAGTGCCACAACATGGCTGCTTTCACGGCTTTTTCCTTGGCAAGAAACCTAACATCAGGCTGATTTACTTTCCCAGGGTTACTGTTAGGCTTAGGCCTAGGGCTAGGATTTTTGAAACTAGGAAGCCCTGGGCTCCAGGCACACTGCAGCTGTTCAAGGCATCCCAAGGGGAGTACAAAAGTGCAACAACATGGCAGCTTTCACAGCTTTTTCCTTGGCACCATCCCTATACCTAGGCTGATTTATCTGCCTAGGGTTAGGGTTAGGGTTCAGCCTAGGGCTTGGATTTCTTTAACCAGGAAGCCCTGAGTTCCAGGCTTACTTCATCTGCCAAAGGCATCCCAAAGGGAGTGCAGAAGTGCCACAACATGGCTGCTTTCACGGCTTTTCCCTTAGGAAGAACCCTAATACCCGGCTGATTTACCTTCCTAGGGTTACTGTTAGGCTTAGGCCTAGGACTTTTAAAACCAGGAAGCCCTGGGCTCCAGGCACACTGCAGCTGCAAAAGGCATCCCAAGGGGAGCGCAAAAGTGACGCAACTTGGCTGCCACCACTGATATTTCCATGAGACCATCCCGAACCATAGGCTGATTTTCCTTCCTAGGGTTAAGGTTTGAGTTACGCCTAGGGTAAGGGTTCTATTAACCAGAAAGCCCTGAGTTCCAAGAACACAGCAGCTGCGAAGGACTAGCCAAGAAGAGCGCAAAAGTACCACAACATGCCTGCCTCCACAGCTTTTTCCTTGGGGACATGCCTAATTCCTGGCTGATTTGCCTTTCTCGTCTTAGGGTTGGGGTTCGGCCTAGGGCTAGGATTTTTAAAAGCAGGAAGCCCTGAGTTCCAGGCACACTGGAGCTGTGAAAGGCATCCAAAAGGGAGTGCAAAAGTGCCACAACATGGCTGCTTTCACGGCTTTTTCCTTGGCAAGAAACCTAACATCAGGCTGATTTACTTTCCCAGGGTTACTGTTAGGCTTAGGCCTAGGGCTAGGATTTTTGAAACTAGGAAGCCCTTAGCTCCAGGCACACTGCAGCTGTTCAAGGCATCCCAAGGGGAGTACAAAAGTGCAACAACATGGCAGCTTTCACAGCTTTTTCCTTGGCACCATCCCTATACCTAGGCTGATTTATCTGCCTAGGGTTAGGGTTAGGGTACAGCCTAGGGCTTGGATTTCTTTAACCAGGAAGCCCTGAGTTCCAGGCTTACTTCATCTGCCAAAGGCATCCCAAAGGGAGTGCAGAAGTGCCACAACATGGCTGCTTTCACGGCTTTTTCCTTGGCAAGAAGCCTAACATCAGGCTGATTTACTTTCCCAGGGTTACTGTTAGGCTTAGGCCTAGGGCTAGGATTTTTGAAACTAGGAAGCCCTTAGCTCCAGGCACACTGCAGCTGTTCAAGGCATCCCAAGGGGAGTACAAAAGTGCAACAACATGGCAGCTTTCACAGCTTTTTCCTTGGCACCATCCCTATACCTAGGCTGATTTATCTGCCTAGGGTTAGGGTTAGGGTTCAGCCTAGGGCTTGAATTTTTTTAACCAGGAAGCCCTGAGTTCCAGGCTTACTTCATCTGCCAAAGGCATCCCAAAGGGAGTGCAGAAGTGCCACAACATGGCTGCTTTCACGGCTTTTCCCTTAGGAAGAACCCTAATACCCGGCTGATTTACCTTCCTAGGGTTACTGTTAGGCTTAGGCCTAGGACTTTTAAAACCAGGAAGCCCTGGGCTCCAGGCACACTGCAGCTGCGAAAGGCATCCCAAGGGGAGCGCAAAAGTGACGCAACTTGGCTGCCACCACTGATATTTCCATGAGACCATCCGGAACCATAGGCTGATTTTCCTTCCTAGGGTTAAGGTTTGAGTTACGCCTAGGGTAAGGGTTCTATTAACCAGAAAGCCCTGAGTTCCAAGAACACAGCAGCTGCGAAGGACTAGCCAAGAAGAGCGCAAAAGTACCACAACATGCCTGCCTCCACAGCTTTTTCCTTGGGGACATGCCTAATTCCTGGCTGATTTGCCTTTCTCGTCTTAGGGTTGCGGTTCGGCCTAGGGCTAGGATTTTTAAAAGCAGGAAGCCCTGAGTTCCAGGCACACTGGAGCTGTGAAAGGCATCCAAAAGGGAGTGCAAAAGTGCCAAAACATGGCTGTTTCACGGCTTTTTCCTTGGCAAGACGCCTAACACCAGGCTGAGTTACCTTCGCAGGGTTACTATTAGGCTTAGGCCTAGGGCTAGGATTTTTAAAACTAGGAAGCCCTTAGCTCCAGGCACACTGCAGCTGTTCAAGGCATCCCAAGGGGAGTACAAAAGTGCAACAACATGGCAGCTTTCACAGCTTTTTCCTTGGCACCATCCCTATACCTAGGCTGATTTATCTGCCTAGGGTTAGGGTTAGGGTTCAGCCTAGGGCTTGAATTTCTTTAACCAGGAAGCCCTGAGTTCCAGGCTTACTTCATCTGCCAAAGGCATCCCAAAGGGAGTGCAGAAGTGCCACAACATGGCTGCTTTCACGGCTTTTCCCTTAGGAAGAACCCTAATACCCGGCTGATTTACCTTCCTAGGGTTACTGTTAGGCTTAGGCCTAGGACTTTTAAAACCAGGAAGCCCTGGGCTCCAGGCACACTGCAGCTGCAAAAGGCATCCCAAGGGGAGCGCAAAAGTGACGCAACTTGGCTGCCACCACTGATATTTCCATGAGACCATCCCGAACCATAGGCTGATTTTCCTTCCTAGGGTTAAGGTTTGAGTTACGCCTAGGGTAAGGGTCTATTAACCAGAAAGCCCTGAGTTCCAAGAACACAGCAGCTGCGAAGGACTAGCCAAGAAGAGCGCAAAAGTACCACAACATGCCTGCCTCCACAGCTTTTTCCTTGGGGACATGCCTAATTCCTGGCTGATTTGCCTTTCTCGTCTTAGGGTTGGGGTTCGGCCTAGGGCTAGGATTTTTAAAAGCAGGAAGCCCTGAGTTCCAGGCACACTGGAGCTGTGAAAGGCATCCAAAAGGGAGTGCAAAAGTGCCACAACATGGCTGCTTTCACGGCTTTTTCCTTGGCAAGAAGCCTAACACCAGGCTGACATACTTTCCCAGGGTTACTGTTAGGCTTAGGCCTAGGGCTAGGATTTTTGAAACTAGGAAGCCCTGGGCTCCAGGCACACTGCAGCTGTTCAAGGCATCCCAAGGGGAGTACAAAAGTGCAACAACATGGCAGCTTTCACAGCTTTTTCCTTGGCACCATCCCTATACCTAGGCTGATTTATCTGCCTAGGGTTAGGGTTAGGGTTCAGCCTAGGGCTTGAATTTTTTTAACCAGGAAGCCCTGAGTTCCAGGCTTACTTCATCTGCCAAAGGCATCCCAAAGGGAGTGCAGAAGTGCCACAACATGGCTGCTTTCACGGCTTTTCCCTTAGGAAGAACCCTAATACCCGGCTGATTTACCTTCCTAGGGTTACTGTTAGGCTTAGGCCTAGGACTTTTAAAACCAGGAAGCCCTGGGCTCCAGGCACACTGCAGCTGCAAAAGGCATCCCAAGGGGAGCGCAAAAGTGACGCAACTTGGCTGCCACCACTGATATTTCCATGAGACCATCCCGAACCATAGGCTGATTTTCCTTCCTAGGGTTAAGGTTTGAGTTACGCCTAGGGTAAGGGTTCTATTAACCAGAAAGCCCTGAGTTCCAAGAACACAGCAGCTGCGAAGGACTAGCCAAGAAGAGCGCAAAAGTACCACAACATGCCTGCCTCCACAGCTTTTTCCTTGGGGACATGCCTAATTCCTGGCTGATTTGCCTTTCTCGTCTTAGGGTTGCGGTTCGGCCTAGGGCTAGGATTTTTAAAAGCAGGAAGCCCTGAGTTCCAGGCACACTGGAGCTGTGAAAGGCATCCAAAAGGGAGTGCAAAAGTGCCACAACATGGCTGTTTCACGGCTTTTTCCTTGGCAAGAAGCCTAACATCAGGCTGATTTACTTTCCCAGGGTTATTGTTAGGCTTAGGCCTAGGGCTAGGAGTTTTGAAACTAGGAAGCCGTTAGCTCCAGGCACACTGCAGCTGTTCAAGGCATCCCAAGGGGAGTACAAAAGTGCAGCAACATGGCAGCTTTCACAGCTTTTTCCTTGGCACCATCCCTATACCTAGGCTGATTTATCTGCCTAGGGTTAGGGTTAGGGTTCAGCCTAGGGCTTGGATTTCTTTAACCAGGAAGCCCTGAGTTCCAGGCTTACTTCATCTGCCAAAGGCATCCCAAAGGGAGCGCAGAAGTGCCACAACATGGCTGCTTTCACGGCTTTTTCCTTGGCAAGAAACCTAACATCAGGCTGATTTACTTTCCCAGGGTTACTGTTAGGCTTAGGCCTAGGGCTAGGATTTTTGAAACTAGGAAGCCCTTAGCTCCAGGCACACTGCAGCTGTTCAAGGCATCCCAAGGGGAGTACAAAAGTGCAACAACATGGCAGCTTTCACAGCTTTTTCCTTGGCACCATCCCTATACCTAGGCTGATTTATCTGCCTAGGGTTAGGGTTAGGGTTCAGCCTAGGGCTTGGATTTCTTTAACCAGGAAGCCCTGAGTTCCAGGCTTACTTCATCTGCCAAAGGCATCCCAAAGGGAGTGCAGAAGTGCCACAACATGGCTGCTTTCACGGCTTTTCCCTTAGGAAGAACCCTAATACCCGGCTGATTTACCTTCCTAGGGTTACTGTTAGGCTTAGGCCTAGGACTTTTAAAACCAGGAAGCCCTGGGCTCCAGGCACACTGCAGCTGCGAAAGGCATCCCAAGGGGAGCGCAAAAGTGACGCAACTTGGCTGCCACCACTGATATTTCCATGAGACCATCCCGAACCATAGGTTGATTTTCCTTCCTAGGGTTAAGGTTTGAGTTACGCCTAGGGTAAGGGCTCTATTAACCAGAAAGCCCTGAGTTCCAAGAACACAGCAGCTGCGAAGGACTAGCCAAGAAGAGCGCAAAAGTACCACAACATGCCTGCCTCCACAGCTTTTTCCTTGGGGACATGCCTAATTCCTGGCTGATTTGCCTTTCTCGTCTTAGGGTTGGGGTTCGGCCTAGGGCTAGGATTTTTAAAAGCAGGAAGCCCTGAGTTCCAGGCACACTGGAGCTGTGAAAGGCATCCAAAAGGGAGTGCAAAAGTGCCACAACATGGCTGCTTTCACGGCTTTTTCCTTGGCAAGAAGCCTAACACCAGGCTGACATACTTTCCCAGGGTTACTGTTAGGCTTAGGCCTAGGGCTAGGATTTTTGAAACTAGGAAGCCCTGGGCTCCAGGCACACTGCAGCTGTTCAAGGCATCCCAAGGGGAGTACAAAAGTGCAACAACATGGCAGCTTTCACAGCTTTTTCCTTGGCACCATCCCTATACCTAGGCTGATTTATCTGCCTAGGGTTAGGGTTAGGGTTCAGCCTAGGGCTTGGATTTCTTTAACCAGGAAGCCCTGAGTTCCAGGCTTACTTCATCTGCCAAAGGCATCCCAAAGGGAGTGCAGAAGTGCCACAACATGGCTGCTTTCACGGCTTTTCCCTTAGGAAGAACCCTAATACCCGGCTGATTTACCTTCCTAGGGTTACTGTTAGGCTTAGGCCTAGGACTTTTAAAACCAGGAAGCCCTGGGCTCCAGGCACACTGCAGCTGCGAAAGGCATCCCAAGGGGAGCGCAAAAGTGACGCAACTTGGCTGCCACCACTGATATTTCCATGAGACCATCCCGAACCATAGGTTGATTTTCCTTCCTAGGGTTAAGGTTTGAGTTACGCCTAGGGTAAGGGTTCTATTAACCAGAAAGCCCTGAGTTCCAAGAACACAGCAGCTGCGAAGGACTAGCCAAGAAGAGCGCAAAAGTACCACAACATGCCTGCCTCCACAGCTTTTTCCTTGGGGACATGCCTAATTCCTGGCTGATTTGCCTTTCTCGTCTTAGGGTTGGGGTTCGGCCTAGGGCTAGGATTTTTAAAAGCAGGAAGCCCTGAGTTCCAGGCACACTGGAGCTGTGAAAGGCATCCAAAAGGGAGTGCAAAAGTGCCACAACATGGCTGCTTTCACGGCTTTTTCCTTGGCAAGAAGCCTAACATCAGGCTGATTTACTTTCCCAGGGTTACTGTTAGGCTTAGGCCTTGGGCTAGGAGTTTTGAAACTAGGAAGCCCTTAGCTCCAGGCACACTGCAGCTGTTCAAGGCATCCCAAGGGGAGTACAAAAGTGCAACAACATGGCAGCTTTCACAGCTTTTTCCTTGGCACCATCCCTATACCTAGGCTGATTTATCTGCCTAGGGTTAGGGTTAGGGTTCAGCCTAGGGCTTGGATTTCTTTAACCAGGAAGCCCTGAGTTCCAGGCTTACTTCATCTGCCAAAGGCATCCAAAAGGGAGTGCAGAAGTGCCACAACATGGCTGCTTTCACGGCTCTTTCCTTGGCAAGAAGCCTAACATCAGGCTGATTTACTTTCCCAGGGTTACTGTTAGGCTTAGGCCTAGGGCTAGGATTTTTGAAACTAGGAAGCCCTTAGCTCCAGGCACACTGCAGCTGTTCAAGGCATCCCAAGGGGAGTACAAAAGTGCAACAACATGGCAGCTTTCACAGCTTTTTCCTTGGCACCATCCCTATACCTAGGCTGATTTATCTGCCTAGGGTTAGGGTTAGGCTTCATCCTAGGGCTTGGATTTCTTTAACCAGGAAGCCCTGAGTTCCAGGCTTACTTCATCTGCCAAAGGCATCCCAAAGGGAGTGCAGAAGTGCCACAACATGGCTGCTTTCACGGCTTTTTCCTTGGCAAGAAGCCTAACATCAGGCTGATTTACTTTCCCAGGGTTACTGTTAGGCTTAGGCCTAGGGCTAGGATTTTTGAAACTAGGAAGCCCTTAGCTCCAGGCACACTGCAGCTGTTCAAGGCATCCCAAGGGGAGTACAAAAGTGCAACAACATGGCAGCTTTCACAGCTTTTTCCTTGGCACCATCCCTATACCTAGGCTGATTTATCTGCCTAGGGTTAGGGTTAGGGTTCAGCCTAGGGCTTGAATTTTTTTAACCAGGAAGCCCTGAGTTCCAGGCTTACTTCATCTGCCAAAGGCATCCCAAAGGGAGTGCAGAAGTGCCACAACATGGCTGCTTTCACGGCTTTTCCCTTAGGAAGAACCCTAATACCCGGCTGATTTACCTTCCTAGGGTTACTGTTAGGCTTAGGCCTAGGACTTTTAAAACCAGGAAGCCCTTAGCTCCAGGCACACTGCAGCTGCGAAAGGCATCCCAAGGGGAGCGCAAAAGTGACGCAACTTGGCTGCCACCACTGATATTTCCATGAGACCATCCCGAACCATAGGTTGATTTTCCTTCCTAGGGTTAAGGTTTGAGTTACGCCTAGGGTAAGGGTTCTATTAACCAGAAAGCCCTGAGTTCCAAGAACACAGCAGCTGCGAAGGACTAGCCAAGAAGAGCGCAAAAGTACCACAACATGCCTGCCTCCACAGCTTTTTCCTTGGGGACATGCCTAATTCCTGGCTGATTTGCCTTTCTCGTCATAGGGTTGGGGTTCGGCCTAGGGCTAGGATTTTTAAAAGCAGGAAGCCCTGAGTTCCAGGCACACTGGAGCTGTGAAAGGCATCCAAAAGGGAGTGCAAAAGTGCCACAACATGGCTGTTTCACGGCTTTTTCCTTGGCAAGACGCCTAACACCAGGGTGACATACTTTCCCAGGGTTACTGTTAGGCTTAGGCCTAGGGCTAGGATTTTTGAAACTAGGAAGCCCTGGGCTCCAGGCACACTGCAGCTGTTCAAGGCATCCCAAGGGGAGTACAAAAGTGCAACAACATGGCAGCTTTCACAGCTTTTTCCTTGGCACCATCCCTATACCTAGGCTGATTTATCTGCCTAGGGTTAGGGTTAGGGTTCAGCCTAGGGCTTGGATTTCTTTAACCAGGAAGCCCTGACTTCCAGGCTTACTTCATCTGCCAAAGGCATCCCAAAGGGAGTGCAGAAGTGCCACAACATGGCTGCTTTCACGGCTTTTCCCTTAGGAAGAACCCTAATACCCGGCTGATTTACCTTCCTAGGGTTACTGTTAGGCTTAGGCCTAGGACTTTTAAAACCAGGAAGCCCTGGGCTCCAGGCACACTGCAGCTGCGAAAGGCATCCCAAGGGGAGCGCAAAAGTGACGCAACTTGGCTGCCACCACTGATATTTCCATGAGACCATCCCGAACCATAGGCTGATTTTCCTTCCTAGGGTTAAGGTTTGAGTTACGCCTAGGGTAAGGGTTCTATTAACCAGAAAGCCCTGAGTTCCAAGAACACAGCAGCTGCGAAGGACTAGCCAAGAAGAGCGCAAAAGTACCACAACATGCCTGCCTCCACAGCTTTTTCCTTGGGGACATGCCTAATTCCTGGCTGATTTGCCTTTCTCGTCTTAGGGTTGGGGTTCGGCCTAGGGCTAGGATTTTTAAAATCAGGAAGCCCTGAGTTCCAGGCTTACTTCATCTGCCAAAGGCATCCCAAAGGGAGTGCAGAAGTGCCACAACATGGCTGCTTTCACGGCTTTTTCCTTGGCAAGAAGCCTAACATCAGGCTGATTTACTTTCCCAGGGTTACTGTTAGGCTTAGGCCTAGGGCTAGGATTTTTGAAACTAGGAAGCCCTGGGCTCCAGGCACACTGCAGCTGTTCAAGGCATCCCAAGGGGAGTACAAAAGTGCAACAACATGGCAGCTTTCACAGCTTTTTCCTTGGCACCATCCCTATACCTAGGCTGATTTATCTGCCTAGGGTTAGGGTTAGGGTTCAGCCTAGGGCTTGAATTTTTTTAACCAGGAAGCCCTGAGTTCCAGGCTTACTTCATCTGCCAAAGGCATCCCAAAGGGAGTGCAGAAGTGCCACAACATGGCTGCTTTCACGGCTTTTCCCTTAGGAAGAACCCTAATACCCGGCTGATTTACCTTCCTAGGGTTACTGTTAGGCTTAGGCCTAGGACTTTTAAAACCAGGAAGCCCTGGGCTCCAGGCACACTGCAGCTGCAAAAGGCATCCCAAGGGGAGCGCAAAAGTGACGCAACTTGGCTGCCACCACTGATATTTCCATGAGACCATCCCGAACCATAGGCTGATTTTCCTTCCTAGGGTTAAGGTTTGAGTTACGCCTAGGGTAAGGGTTCTATTAACCAGAAAGCCCTGAGTTCCAAGAACACAGCAGCTGCGAAGGACTAGCCAAGAAGAGCGCAAAAGTACCACAACATGCCTGCCTCCACAGCTTTTTCCTTGGGGACATGCCTAATTCCTGGCTGATTTGCCTTTCTCGTCTTAGGGTTGGGGTTCGGCCTAGGGCTAGGATTTTTAAAAGCAGGAAGCCCTGAGTTCCAGGCACACTGGAGCTGTGAAAGGCATCCAAAAGGGAGTGCAAAAGTGCCACAACATGGCTGCTTTCACGGCTTTTTCCTTGGCAAGAAGCCTAACACCAGGCTGACATACTTTCCCAGGGTTACTGTTAGGCTTAGGCCTAGGGCTAGGATTTTTGAAACTAGGAAGCCCTTAGCTCCAGGCACACTGCAGCTGTTCAAGGCATCCCAAGGGGAGTACAAAAGTGCAACAACATGGCAGCTTTCACAGCTTTTTCCTTGGCACCATCCCTATACCTAGGCTGATTTATCTGCCTAGGGTTAGGGTTAGGGTTCAGCCTAGGGCTTGGATTTCTTTAACCAGGAAGCCCTGAGTTCCAGGCTTACTTCATCTGCCAAAGGCATCCCAAAGGGAGTGCAGAAGTGCCACAACATGGCTGCTTTCACGGCTTTTTCCTTGGCAAGAAACCTAACATCAGGCTGATTTACTTTCCCAGGGTTACTGTTAGGCTTAGGCCTAGGGCTAGGATTTTTGAAACTAGGAAGCCCTTAGCTCCAGGCACACTGCAGCTGTTCAAGGCATCCCAAGGGGAGTACAAAAGTGCAACAACATGGCAGCTTTCACAGCTTTTTCCTTGGCACCATCCCTATACCTAGGCTGATTTATCTGCCTAGGGTTAGGGTTAGGGTTCAGCCTAGGGCTTGGATTTCTTTAACCAGGAAGCCCTGAGTTCCAGGCTTACTTCATCTGCCAAAGGCATCCCAAAGGGAGTGCAGAAGTGCCACAACATGGCTGCTTTCACGGCTTTTCCCTTAGGAAGAACCCTAATACCCGGCTGATTTACCTTCCTAGGGTTACTGTTAGGCTTAGGCCTAGGACTTTTAAAACCAGGAAGCCCTGGGCTCCAGGCACACTGCAGCTGCAAAAGGCATCCCAAGGGGAGCGCAAAAGTGACGCAACTTGGCTGCCACCACTGATATTTCCATGAGACCATCCCGAACCATAGGCTGATTTTCCTTCCTAGGGTTAAGGTTTGAGTTACGCCTAGGGTAAGGGTTCTATTAACCAGAAAGCCCTGAGTTCCAAGAACACAGCAGCTGCGAAGGACTAGCCAAGAAGAGCGCAAAAGTACCACAACATGCCTGCCTCCACAGCTTTTTCCTTGGGGACATGCCTAATTCCTGGCTGATTTGCCTTTCTCGTCTTAGGGTTGCGGTTCGGCCTAGGGCTAGGATTTTTAAAAGCAGGAAGCCCTGAGTTCCAGGCACACTGGAGCTGTGAAAGGCATCCAAAAGGGAGTGCAAAAGTGCCACAACATGGCTGCTTTCACGGCTTTTTCCTTGGCAAGAAGCCTAACACCAGGCTGACATACTTTCCCAGGGTTACTGTTAGGCTTAGGCCTAGGGCTAGGATTTTTGAAACTAGGAAGCCCTGGGCTCCAGGCACACTGCAGCTGTTCAAGGCATCCCAAGGGGAGTACAAAAGTGCAACAACATGGCAGCTTTCACAGCTTTTTCCTTGGCACCATCCCTATACCTAGGCTGATTTATCTGCCTAGGGTTAGGGTTAGGGTTCAGCCTAGGGCTTGGATTTCTTTAACCAGGAAGCCCTGAGTTCCAGGCTTACTTCATCTGCCAAAGGCATCCCAAAGGGAGTGCAGAAGTGCCACAACATGGCTGCTTTCACGGCTTTTCCCTTAGGAAGAACCCTAATACCCGGCTGATTTACCTTCCTAGGGTTACTGTTAGGCTTAGGCCTAGGACTTTTAAAACCAGGAAGCCCTGGGCTCCAGGCACACTGCAGCTGCAAAAGGCATCCCAAGGGGAGCGCAAAAGTGACGCAACTTGGCTGCCACCACTGATATTTCCATGAGACCATCCCGAACCATAGGCTGATTTTCCTTCCTAGGGTTAAGGTTTGAGTTACGCCTAGGGTAAGGGTTCTATTAACCAGAAAGCCCTGAGTTCCAAGAACACAGCAGCTGCGAAGGACTAGCCAAGAAGAGCGCAAAAGTACCACAACATGCCTGCCTCCACAGCTTTTTCCTTGAGGACATGCCTAATTCCTGGCTGGTTTGCCTTTCTCGTCTTAGGGTTGCGGTTCGGCCTAGGGCTAGGATTTTTAAAAGCAGGAAGCCCTGAGTTCCAGGCACACTGGAGCTGTGAAAGGCATCCAAAAGGGAGTGCAAAAGTGCCACAACATGGCTGCTTTCACGGCTTTTTCCTTGGCAAGAAGCCTAACATCAGGCTGTTTTACTTTCCCAGGGTTACTGTTAGGCTTAGGCCTAGGGCTAGGATTTTTGAAACTAGGAGGCCCTTAGCTCCAGGCACACTGCAGCTGTTCAAGGCATCCCAAGGGGAGTACAAAAGTGCAACAACATGGCAGCTTTCACAGCTTTTTCCTTGGCACCATCCCTATACCTAGGCTGATTTATCTGCCTAGGGTTAGGGTTAGGGTTCAGCCTAGGGCTTGGATTTCTTTAACCAGGAAGCCCTGAGTTCCAGGCTTACTTCATCTGCCAAAGGCATCCCAAAGGGAGTGCAGAAGTGCCACAACATGGCTGCTTTCACGGCTTTTCCCTTAGGAAGAACCCTAATACCCGGCTGATTTACCTTCCTAGGGTTACTGTTAGGCTTAGGCCTAGGACTTTTAAAACCAGGAAGCCCTGGGCTCCAGGCACACTGCAGCTGCAAAAGGCATCCCAAGGGGAGCGCAAAAGTGACGCAACTTGGCTGCCACCACTGATATTTCCATGAGACCATCCCGAACCATAGGCTGATTTTCCTTCCTAGGGTTAAGGTTTGAGTTACGCCTAGGGTAAGGGTTCTATTAACCAGAAAGCCCTGAGTTCCAAGAACACAGCAGCTGCGAAGGACTAGCCAAGAAGAGCGCAAAAGTACCACAACATGCCTGCCTCCACAGCTTTTTCCTTGGGGACATGCCTAATTCCTGGCTGATTTGCCTTTCTCGTCTTAGGGTTGGGGTTCGGCCTAGGGCTAGGATTTTTAAAAGCAGGAAGCCCTGAGTTCCAGGCACACTGGAGCTGTGAAAGGCATCCAAAAGGGAGTGCAAAAGTGCCACAACATGGCTGCTTTCACGGCTTTTTCCTTGGCAAGAAGCCTAACATCAGGCTGATTTACTTTCCCAGGGTTACTGTTAGGCTTAGGCCTAGGGCTAGGATTTTTGAAACTAGGAGGCCCTTAGCTCCAGGCACACTGCAGCTGTTCAAGGCATCCCAAGGGGAGTACAAAAGTGCAACAACATGGCAGCTTTCACAGCTTTTTCCTTGGCACCATCCCTATACCTAGGCTGATTTATCTGCCTAGGGTTAGGGTTAGGGTTCAGCCTAGGGCTTGGATTTCTTTAACCAGGAAGCCCTGAGTTCCAGGCTTACTTCATCTGCCAAAGGCATCCCAAAGGGAGTGCAGAAGTGCCACAACATGGCTGCTTTCACGGCTTTTTCCTTGGCAAGAAGCCTAACATCAGGCTGATTTACTTTCCCAGGGTTACTGTTAGGCTTAGGCCTAGGGCTAGGATTTTTGAAACTAGGAAGCCCTTAGCTCCAGGCACACTGCAGCTGTTCAAGGCATCCCAAGGGGAGTACAAAAGTGCAACAACATGGCAGCTTTCACAGCTTTTTCCTTGGCACCATCCCTATACCTAGGCTGATTTATCTGCCTAGGGTTAGGGTTAGGGTTCAGCCTAGGGCTTGAATTTTTTTAACCAGGAAGCCCTGAGTTCCAGGCTTACTTCATCTGCCAAAGGCATCCCAAAGGGAGTGCAGAAGTGCCACAACATGGCTGCTTTCACGGCTTTTCCCTTAGGAAGAACCCTAATACCCGGCTGATTTACCTTCCTAGGGTTACTGTTAGGCTTAGGCCTAGGACTTTTAAAACCAGGAAGCCCTGGGCTCCAGGCACACTGCAGCTGCGAAAGGCATCCCAAGGGGAGCGCAAAAGTGACGCAACTTGGCTGCCACCACTGATATTTCCATGAGACCATCCCGAACCATAGGCTGATTTTCCTTCCTAGGGTTAAGGTTTGAGTTACGCCTAGGGTAAGGGTTCTATTAACCAGAAAGCCCTGAGTTCCAAGAACACAGCAGCTGCGAAGGACTAGCCAAGAAGAGCGCAAAAGTACCACAACATGCCTGCCTCCACAGCTTTTTCCTTGGGGACATGCCTAATTCCTGGCTGATTTGCCTTTCTCGTCTTAGGGTTGGGGTTCGGCCTAGGGCTAGGATTTTTAAAAGCAGGAAGCCCTGAGTTCCAGGCACACTGGAGCTGTGAAAGGCATCCAAAAGGGAGTGCAAAAGTGCCACAACATGGCTGTTTCACGGCTTTTTCCTTGGCAAGACGCCTAACACCAGGCTGACTTACCTTCCCAGGGTTACTATTAGGCTTAGGCCTAGGGCTAGGATTTTTAAAACTAGGAAGCCCTTAGCTCCAGGCACACTGCAGCTGTTCAAGGCATCCCAAGGGGAGTACAAAAGTGCAACAACATGGCAGCTTTCACAGCTTTTTCCTTGGCACCATCCCTATACCTAGGCTGATTTATCTGCCTAGGGTTAGGGTTAGGGTTCAGCCTAGGGCTTGAATTTCTTTAACCAGGAAGCCCTGAGTTCCAGGCTTACTTCATCTGCCAAAGGCATCCCAAAGGGAGTGCAGAAGTGCCACAACATGGCTGCTTTCACGGCTTTTCCCTTAGGAAGAACCCTAATACCCGGCTGATTTACCTTCCTAGGGTTACTGTTAGGCTTAGGCCTAGGACTTTTAAAACCAGGAAGCCCTGGGCTCCAGGCACACTGCAGCTGCGAAAGGCATCCCAAGGGGAGCGCAAAAGTGACGCAACTTGGCTGCCACCACTGATATTTCCATGAGACCATCCCGAACCATAGGCTGATTTTCCTTCCTAGGGTTAAGGTTTGAGTTACGCCTAGGGTAAGGGTCTATTAACCAGAAAGCCCTGAGTTCCAAGAACACAGCAGCTGCGAAGGACTAGCCAAGAAGAGCGCAAAAGTACCACAACATGCCTGCCTCCACAGCTTTTTCCTTGGGGACATGCCTAATTCCTGGCTGATTTGCCTTTCTCGTCTAAGGGTTGGGGTTTGGCCTAGGGCTAGGATTTTTAAAATCAGGAAGCCCTGAGTTCCAGGCACACTGGAGCTGTGAAAGGCATCCAAAAGGGAGTGCAAAAGTGCCACAACATGGCTGCTTTCACGGCTTTTTCCTTGGCAAGAAGCCTAACACCAGGCTGACATACTTTCCCAGGGTTACTGTTAGGCTTAGGCCTAGGGCTAGGATTTTTAAAACTAGGAAGCCCTGGGCTCCAGGCACACTGCAGCTGTTCAAGGCATCCCAAGGGGAGTACAAAAGTGCAACAACATGGCAGCTTTCACAGCTTTTTCCTTGGCACCATCCCTATACCTAGGCTGATTTATCTGCCTAGGGTTAGGGTTAGGGTACAGCCTAGGGCTTGGATTTCTTTAACCAGGAAGCCCTGAGTTCCAGGCTTACTTCATCTGCCAAAGGCATCCCAAAGGGAGTGCAGAAGTGCCACAACATGGCTGCTTTCACGGCTTTTCCCTTAGGAAGAACCCTAATACCCGGCTGATTTACCTTCCTAGGGTTACTGTTAGGCTTAGGCCTAGGACTTTTAAAACCAGGAAGCCCTGGGCTCCAGGCACACTGCAGCTGCAAAAGGCATCCCAAGGGGAGCGCAAAAGTGACGCAACTTGGCTGCCACCACTGATATTTCCATGAGACCATCCCGAACCATAGGCTGATTTTCCTTCCTAGGGTTAAGGTTTGAGTTACGCCTAGGGTAAGGGTTCTATTAACCAGAAAGCCCTGAGTTCCAAGAACACAGCAGCTGCGAAGGACTAGCCAAGAAGAGCGCAAAAGTACCACAACATGCCTGCCTCCACAGCTTTTTCCTTGGGGACATGCCTAATTCCTGGCTGATTTGCCTTTCTCGTCTTAGGGTTGGGGTTCGGCCTAGGGCTAGGATTTTTAAAAGCAGGAAGCCCTGAGTTCCAGGCACACTGGAGCTGTGAAAGGCATCCAAAAGGGAGTGCAAAAGTGCCACAACATGGCTGCTTTCACGGCTTTTTCCTTGGCAAGAAGCCTAACATCAGGCTGATTTACTTTCCCAGGGTTACTGTTAGGCTTAGGCCTAGGGCTAGGAGTTTTGAAACTAGGAAGCCCTTAGCTCCAGGCACACTGCAGCTGTTCAAGGCATCCCAAGGGGAGTACAAAAGTGCAGCAACATGGCAGCTTTCACAGCTTTTTCCTCGCCACCATCCCTATACCTAGGCTGATTTATCTGCCTAGGGTTAGGGTTAGGGTTCAGCCTAGGGCTTGGATTTCTAAAACCAGGAAGCCCTGAGTTCCAGGCTTACTTCATCTGCCAAAGGCATCCCAAAGGGAGTGCAGAAGTGCCACAACATGGCTGCTTTCACGGCTTTTTCCTTGGCAAGAAGCCTAACATCAGGCTGATTTACTTTCCCAGGGTTACTGTTAGGCTTAGGCCTAGGGCTAGGATTTTTGAAACTAGGAAGCCCTTAGCTCCAGGCACACTGCAGCTGTTCAAGGCATCCCAAGGGGAGTACAAAAGTGCAACAACATGGCAGCTTTCACAGCTTTTTCCTTGGCACCATCCCTATACCTAGGCTGATTTATCTGCCTAGGGTTACGGTTAGGGTTCAGCCGAGGGCTTGGATTTCTTTAACCAGGAAGCCCTGAGTTCCAGGCTTACTTCATCTGCCAAAGGCATCCCAAAGGGAGTGCAGAAGTGCCACAACATGGCTGCTTTCACGGCTTTTCCCTTAGGAAGAACCCTAATACCCGGCTGATTTACCTTCCTAGGGTTACTGTTAGGCTTAGGCCTAGGACTTTTAAAACCAGGAAGCCCTGGGCTCCAGGCACACTGCAGCTGCGAAAGGCATCCCAAGGGGAGCGCAAAAGTGACGCAACTTGGCTGCCACCACTGATATTTCCATGAGACCATCCCGAACCATAGGCTGATTTTCCTTCCTAGGGTTAAGGTTTGAGTTACGCCTAGGGTAAGGGTTCTATTAACCAGAAAGCCCTGAGTTCCAAGAACACAGCAGCTGCGAAGGACTAGCCAAGAAGAGCGCAAAAGTACCACAACATGCCTGCCTCCACAGCTTTTTCCTTGGGGACATGCCTAATTCCTGGCTGATTTGCCTTTCACGTCTTAGGGTTGCGGTTCGGCCTAGGGCTAGGATTTTTAAAAGCAGGAAGCCCTGAGTTCCAGGCACACTGGAGCTGTGAAAGGCATCCAAAAGGGAGTGCAAAAGTGCCACAACATGGCTGTTTCACGGCTTTTTCCTTGGCAAGAAGCCTAACATCAGGCTGATTTACTTTCCCAGGGTTACTGTTAGGCTTAGGCCTAGGGCTAGGAGTTTTGAAACTAGGAAGCCCTTAGCTCCAGGCACACTGCAGCTGTTCAAGGCATCCCAAGGGGAGTACAAAAGTGCAGCAACATGGCAGCTTTCACAGCTTTTTCCTCGCCACCATCCCTATACCTAGGCTGATTTATCTGCCTAGGGTTAGGGTTAGGGTTCAGCCTAGGGCTTGGATTTCTAAAACCAGGAAGCCCTGAGTTCCAGGCTTACTTCATCTGCCAAAGGCATCCCAAAGGGAGTGCAGAAGTGCCACAACATGGCTGCTTTCACGGCTTTTTCCTTGGCAAGAAGCCTAACATCAGGCTGATTTACTTTCCCAGGGTTACTGTTAGGCTTAGGCCTAGGGCTAGGATTTTTGAAACTAGGAAGCCCTTAGCTCCAGGCACACTGCAGCTGTTCAAGGCATCCCAAGGGGAGTACAAAAGTGCAACATCATGGCAGCTTTCACAGCTTTTTCCTTGGCACCATCCCTATACCTAGGCTGATTTATCTGCCTAGGGTTAGGGTTAGGGTTCAGCCTAGGGCTTGGATTTCTTTAACCAGGAAGCCCTGAGTTCCAGGCTTACTTCATCTGCCAAAGGCATCCCAAAGGGAGTGCAGAAGTGCCACAACATGGCTGCTTTCACGGCTTTTTCCTTGGCAAGAAGCCTAACATCAGGCTGATTTACTTTCCCAGGGTTACTGTTAGGCTTAGGCCTAGGGCTAGGATTTTTGAAACTAGGAAGCCCTTAGCTCCAGGCACACTGCAGCTGTTCAAGGCATCCCAAGGGGAGTACAAAAGTGCAACAACATGGCAGCTTTCACAGCTTTTTCCTTGGCACCATCCCTATACCTAGGCTGATTTATCTGCCTAGGGTTAGGGTTAGGGTTCAGCCTAGGGCTTGAATTTTTTTAACCAGGAAGCCCTGAGTTCCAGGCTTACTTCATCTGCCAAAGGCATCCCAAAGGGAGTGCAGAAGTGCCACAACAGGGCTGCTTTCACGGCTTTTCCCTTAGGAAGAACCCTAATACCCGGCTGATTTACCTTCCTAGGGTTACTGTTAGGCTTAGGCCTAGGACTTTTAAAACCAGGAAGCCCTGGGCTCCAGGCACACTGCAGCTGCAAAAGGCATCCCAAGGGGAGCGCAAAAGTGACGCAACTTGGCTGCCACCACTGATATTTCCATGAGACCATCCCGAACCATAGGCTGATTTTCCTTCCTAGGGTTAAGGTTTGAGTTACGCCTAGGGTAAGGGTCTATTAACCAGAAAGCCCTGAGTTCCAAGAACACAGCAGCTGCGAAGGACTAGCCAAGAAGAGCGCAAAAGTACCACAACATACCTGCCTCCACAGCTTTTTCCTTGGGGACATGCCTAATTCCTGGCTGATTTGCCTTTCTCGTCTTAGGGTTGGGGTTCGGCCTAGGGCTAGGATTTTTAAAAGCAGGAAGCCCTGAGTTCCAGGCACACTGGAGCTGTGAAAGGCATCCAAAAGGGAGTGCAAAAGTGCCACAACATGGCTGCTTTCACGGCTTTTTCCTTGGCAAGAAGCCTAACATCAGGCTGATTTACTTTCCCAGGGTTACTGTTAGGCTTAGGCCTAGGGCTAGGATTTTTGAAACTAGGAAGCCCTGGGCTCCAGGCACACTGCAGCTGTTCAAGGCATCCCAAGGGGAGTACAAAAGTGCAACAACATGGCAGCTTTCACAGCTTTTTCCTTGGCACCATCCCTATACCTAGGCTGATTTATCTGCCTAGGGTTAGGGTTAGGGTTCAGCCTAGGGCTTGGATTTCTTTAACCAGGAAGCCCTGAGTTCCAGGCTTACTTCATCTGCCAAAGGCATCCCAAAGGGAGTGCAGAAGTGCCACAACATGGCTGCTTTCACGGCTTTTCCCTTAGGAAGAACCCTAATACCCGGCTGATTTACCTTCCTAGGGTTACTGTTAGGCTTAGGCCTAGGACTTTTAAAACCAGGAAGCCCTGGGCTCCAGGCACACTGCAGCTGCAAAATGCATCCCAAGGGGAGCGCAAAAGTGACGCAACTTGGCTGCCACCACTGATATTTCCATGAGACCATCCCGAACCATAGGCTGATTTTCCTTCCTAGGGTTAAGGTTTGAGTTACGCCTAGGGTAAGGGTTCTATTAACCAGAAAGCCCTGAGTTCCAAGAACACAGCAGCTGCGAAGGACTAGCCAAGAAGAGCGCAAAAGTACCACAACATGCCTGCCTCCACAGCTTTTTCCTTGGGGACATGCCTAATTCCTGGCTGATTTGCCTTTCTCGTCTTAGGGTTGCGGTTCGGCCTAGGGCTAGGATTTTTAAAAGCAGGAAGCCCTGAGTTCCAGGCACACTGGAGCTGTGAAAGGCATCCAAAAGGGAGTGCAAAAGTGCCACAACATGGCTGCTTTCACGGCTTTTTCCTTGGCAAGAAGCCTAACAGCAGGCTGATTTACCTTCCCAGGGTTACTGTTAGGCTTAGGCCTAGGGCTAGGATTTTTAAAACTAGGAAGCCCTGGGCTCCAGGCACACTGCAGCTGTTCAAGGCATCCCAAGTGGAGTACAAAAGTGCAACAACATGGCAGCTTTCACAGCTTTTTCCTTGGCACCATCCCTATACCTAGGCTGATTTATCTGCCTAGGGTTAGGGTTAGGGTTCAGCCTAGGGCTTGGATTTCTTTAACCAGGAAGCCCTGAGTTCCAGGCTTACTTCATCTGCCAAAGGCATCCCAAAGGGAGTGCAGAAGTGCCACAACATGGCTGCTTTCACGGCTTTTTCCTTGGCAAGAAGCCTAACATCAGGCTGATTTACTTTCCCAGGGTTACTGTTAGGCTTAGGCCTAGGGCTAGGATTTTTGAAACTAGGAAGCCCTTAGCTCCAGGCACACTGCAGCTGTTCAAGGCATCCCAAGGGGAGTACAAAAGTGCAACAACATGGCAGCTTTCACAGCTTTTTCCTTGGCACCATCCCTATACCTAGGCTGATTTATCTGCCTAGGGTTAGGGTTAGGGTTCAGCCTAGGGCTTGGATTTCTTTAACCAGGAAGCCCTGAGTTCCAGGCTTACTTCATCTGCCAAAGGCATCCCAAAGGGAGTGCAGAAGTGCCACAACATGGCTGCTTTCACGGCTTTTTGCTTGGCAAGAAGCCTAACATCAGGCTGATTTACTTTCCCAGGGTTACTGTTAGGCTTAGGCCTAGGGCTAGGATTTTTGAAACTAGGAAGCCCTTAGCTCCAGGCACACTGCAGCTGTTCAAGGCATCCCAAGGGGAGTACAAAAGTGCAACAACATGGCAGCTTTCACAGCTTTTTCCTTGGCACCATCCCTATACCTAGGCTGATTTATCTGCCTAGGGTTAGGGTTAGGGTTCAGCCTAGGGCTTGAATTTTTTTAACCAGGAAGCCCTGAGTTCCAGGCTTACTTCATCTGCCAAAGGCATCCCAAAGGGAGTGCAGAAGTGCCACAACATGGCTGCTTTCACGGCTTTTCCCTTAGGAAGAACCCTAATACCCGGCTGATTTACCTTCCTAGGGTTACTGTTAGGCTTAGGCCTAGGACTTTTAAAACCAGGAAGCCCTGGGCTCCAGGCACACTGCAGCTGCAAAAGGCATCCCAAGGGGAGCGCAAAAGTGACGCAACTTGGCTGCCACCACTGATATTTCCATGAGACCATCCCGAACCATAGGCTGATTTTCCTTCCTAGGGTTAAGGTTTGAGTTACGCCTAGGGTAAGGGTCTATTAACCAGAAAGCCCTGAGTTCCAAGAACACAGCAGCTGCGAAGGACTAGCCAAGAAGAGCGCAAAAGTACCACAACATGCCTGCCTCCACAGCTTTTTCCTTGGGGACATGCCTAATTCCTGGCTGATTTGCCTTTCTCGTCTTAGGGTTGGGGTTCGGCCTAGGGCTAGGATTTTTAAAAGCAGGAAGCCCTGAGTTCCAGGCACACTGGAGCTGTGAAAGGCATCCAAAAGGGAGTGCAAAAGTGCCACAACATGGCTGCTTTCACGGCTTTTTCCTTGGCAAGAAACCTAACATCAGGCTGATTTACTTTCCCAGGGTTACTGTTAGGCTTAGGCCTAGGGCTAGGATTTTTGAAACTAGGAAGCCCTGGGCTCCAGGCACACTGCAGCTGTTCAAGGCATCCCAAGGGGAGTACAAAAGTGCAACAACATGGCAGCTTTCACAGCTTTTTCCTTGGCACCATCCCTATACCTAGGCTGATTTATCTGCCTAGGGTTAGGGTTAGGGTTCAGCCTAGGGCTTGGATTTCTTTAACCAGGAAGCCCTGAGTTCCAGGCTTACTTCATCTGCCAAAGGCATCCCAAAGGGAGTGCAGAAGTGCCACAACATGGCTGCTTTCACGGCTTTTTCCTTGGCAAGAAGCCTAACATCAGGCTGATTTACTTTCCCAGGGTTACTGTTAGGCTTAGGCCTAGGGCTAGGATTTTTGAAACTAGGAAGCCCTTAGCTCCAGGCACACTGCAGCTGTTCAAGGCATCCCAAGGGGAGTACAAAAGTGCAACAACATGGCAGCTTTCACAGCTTTTTCCTTGGCACCATCCCTATACCTAGGCTGATTTATCTGCCTAGGGTTAGGGTTAGGGTTCAGCCTAGGGCTTGGATTTCTTTAACCAGGAAGCCCTGAGTTCCAGGCTTACTTCATCTGCCAAAGGCATCCCAAAGGGAGTGCAGAAGTGCCACAACATGGCTGCTTTCACGGCTTTTCCCTTAGGAAGAACCCTAATACCCGGCTGATTTACCTTCCTAGGGTTACTGTTAGGCTTAGGCCTAGGACTTTTAAAACCAGGAAGCCCTGGGCTCCAGGCACACTGCAGCTGCGAAAGGCATCCCAAGGGGAGCGCAAAAGTGACGCAACTTGGCTGCCACCACTGATATTTCCATGAGACCATCCCGAACCATAGGCTGATTTTCCTTCCTAGGGTTAAGGTTTGAGTTACGCCTAGGGTAAGGGTCTATTAACCAGAAAGCCCTGAGTTCCAAGAACACAGCAGCTGCGAAGGACTAGCCAAGAAGAGCGCAAAAGTACCACAACATGCCTGCCTCCACAGCTTTTTCCTTGGGGACATGCCTAATTCCTGGCTGATTTGCCTTTCTCGTCTTAGGGTTGGGGTTCGGCCTAGGGCTAGGATTTTTAAAATCAGGAAGCCCTGAGTTCCAGGCACACTGGAGCTGTGAAAGGCATCCAAAAGGGAGTGCAAAAGTGCCACAACATGGCTGCTTTCACGGCTTTTTCCTTGGCAAGAAGCCTAACATCAGGCTGACATACTTTCCCAGGGTTACTGTTAGGCTTAGGCCTAGGGCTAGGAGTTTTGAAACTAGGAAGCCCTTAGCTCCAGGCACACTGCAGCTGTTCAAGGCATCCCAAGGGGAGTACAAAAGTGCAGCAACATGGCAGCTTTCACAGCTTTTTCCTTGGCACCATCCCTATACCTAGGCTGATTTATCTGCCTAGGGTTAGGGTTAGGGTTCAGCCTAGGGCTTGGATTTCTTTAACCAGGAAGCCCTGAGTTCCAGGCTTACTTCATCTGCCAAAGGCATCCCAAAGGGAGTGCAGAAGTGCCACAACATGGCTGCTTTCACGGCTTTTTCCTTGGCAAGAAGCCTAACATCAGGCTGATTTACTTTCCCAGGGTTACTGTTAGGCTTAGGCCTAGGGCTAGGATTTTTGAAACTAGGAAGCCCTTAGCTCCAGGCACACTGCAGCTGTTCAAGGCATCCCAAGGGGAGTACAAAAGTGCAACAACATGGCAGCTTTCACAGCTTTTTCCTTGGCACCATCCCTATACCTAGGCTGATTTATCTGCCTAGGGTTAGGGTTAGGGTTCAGCCTAGGGCTTGGATTTCTTTAACCAGGAAGCCCTGAGTTCCAGGCTTACTTCATCTGCCAAAGGCATCCCAAAGGGAGTGCAGAAGTGCCACAACATGGCTGCTTTCACGGCTTTTTCCTTGGCAAGAAGCCTAACATCAGGCTGATTTACTTTCCCAGGGTTACTGTTAGGCTTAGGCCTAGGGCTAGGATTTTTGAAACTAGGAAGCCCTTAGCTCCAGGCACACTGCAGCTGTTCAAGGCATCCCAAGGGGAGTACAAAAGTGCAACAACATGGCAGCTTTCACAGCTTTTTCCTTGGCACCATCCCTATACCTAGGCTGATTTATCTGCCTAGGGTTAGGGTTAGGGTTCAGCCTAGGGCTTGAATTTCTTTAACCAGGAAGCCCTGAGTTCCAGGCTTACTTCATCTGCCAAAGGCATCCCAAAGGGAGTGCAGAAGTGCCACAACATGGCTGCTTTCACGGCTTTTCCCTTAGGAAGAACCCTAATACCCGGCTGATTTACCTTCCTAGGGTTACTGTTAGGCTTAGGCCTAGGACTTTTAAAACCAGGAAGCCCTGGGCTCCAGGCACACTGCAGCTGCAAAAGGCATCCCAAGGGGAGCGCAAAAGTGACGCAACCTGGCTGCCACCACTGATATTTCCATGAGACCATCCCGAACCATAGGCTGATTTTCCTTCCTAGGGTTAAGGTTTGAGTTACGCCTAGGGTAAGGGTCTATTAACCAGAAAGCCCTGAGTTCCAAGAACACAGCAGCTGCGAAGGACTAGCCAAGAAGAGCGCAAAAGTACCACAACATGCCTGCCTCCACAGCTTTTTCCTTGGGGACATGCCTAATTCCTGGCTGATTTGCCTTTCTCGTCTTAGGGTTGGGGTTCGGCCTAGGGCTAGGATTTTTAAAAGCAGGAAGCCCTGAGTTCCAGGCACACTGGAGCTGTGAAAGGCATCCAAAAGGGAGTGCAAAAGTGCCACAACATGGCTGCTTTCACGCCTTTTTCCTTGGCAAGAAGCCTAACACCAGGCTGACATACTTTCGCAGGGTTACTGTTAGGCTTAGGCCTAGGGCTAGGATTTTTGAAACTAGGAAGCCCTGGGCTCCAGGCACACTGCAGCTGTTCAAGGCATCCCAAGGGGAGTACAAAAGTGCAACAACATGGCAGCTTTCACAGCTTTTTCCTTGGCACCATCCCTATACCTAGGCTGATTTATCTGCCTAGGGTTAGGGTTAGGGTTCAGCCTAGGGCTTGGATTTCTTTAACCAGGAAGCCCTGAGTTCCAGGCTTACTTCATCTGCCAAAGGCATCCCAAAGGGAGTGCAGAAGTGCCACAACATGGCTGCTTTCACGGCTTTTCCCTTAGGAAGAACCCTAATACCCGGCTGATTTACCTTCCTAGGGTTACTGTTAGGCTTAGGCCTAGGACTTTTAAAACCAGGAAGCCCTGGGCTCCAGGCACACTGCAGCTGCAAAAGGCATCCCAAGGGGAGCGCAAAAGTGACGCAACTTGGCTGCCACCACTGATATTTCCATGAGACCATCCCGAACCATAGGCTGATTTTCCTTCCTAGGGTTAAGGTTTGAGTTACGCCTAGGGTAAGGGTTCTATTAACCAGAAAGCCCTGAGTTCCAAGAACACAGCAGCTGCGAAGGACAAGCCAAGAAGAGCGCAAAAGTACCACAACATGCCTGCCTCCACAGCTTTTTCCTTGGGGACATGCCTAATTCCTGGCTGATTTGCCTTTCTCGTCTTAGGGTTGCGGTTCGGCCTAGGGCTTGGATTTTCAAAAGCAGGAAGCCCTGAGTTCCAGGCACACTGGAGCTGTGAAAGGCATCCAAAAGGGAGTGCAAAAGTGCCACAACATGGCTGTTTCACGGCTTTTTCCTTGGCAAGAAGCCTAACATCAGGCTGATTTACTTTCCCAGGGTTACTGTTAGGCTTAGGCCTAGGGCTAGGAGTTTTGAAACTAGGAAGCCCTTAGCTCCAGGCACACTGCAGCTGTTCAAGGCATCCCAAGGGGAGTACAAAAGTGCAGCAACATGGCAGCTTTCACAGCTTTTTCCTTGGCACCATCCCTATACCTAGGCTGATTTATCTGCCTAGGGTTAGGGTTAGGGTTCAGCCTAGGGCTTGGATTTCTTTAACCAGGAAGCCCTGAGTTCCAGGCTTACTTCATCTGCCAAAGGCATCCCAAAGGGAGTGCAGAAGTGCCACAACATGGCTGCTTTCACGGCTTTTTCCTTGGCAAGAAGCCTAACATCAGGCTGATTTACTTTCCCAGGGTTACTGTTAGGCTTAGGCCTAGGGCTAGGAGTTTTGAAACTAGGAAGCCCTGGGCTCCAGGCACACTGCAGCTGTTCAAGGCATCCCAAGGGGAGTACAAAAGTGCAACAACATGGCAGCTTTCACAGCTTTTTCCTTGGCACCATCCCTATACCTAGGCTGATTTATCTGCCTAGGGTTAGGGTTAGGGTTCAGCCTAGGGCTTGGATTTCTTTAACCAGGAAGCCCTGAGTTCCAGGCTTACTTCATCTGCCAAAGGCATCCCAAAGGGAGTGCAGAAGTGCCACAACATGGCTGCTTTCACGGCTTTTTCCTTGGCAAGAAGCCTAACATCAGGCTGATTTACTTTCCCAGGGTTACTGTTAGGCTTAGGCCTAGGGCTAGGATTTTTGAAACTAGGAAGCCCTTAGCTCCAGGCACACTGCAGCTGTTCAAGGCATCCCAAGGGGAGTACAAAAGTGCAACAACATGGCAGCTTTCACAGCTTTTTCCTTAGGAAGAACCCTAATACCCGGCTGATTTACCTTCCTAGGGTTACTGTTAGGCTTAGGCCTAGGACTTTTAAAACCAGGAAGCCCTGGGCTCCAGGCACACTGCAGCTGCGAAAGGCATCCCAAGGGGAGCGCAAAAGTGACGCAACTTGGCTGCCACCACTGATATTTCCATGAGACCATCCCGAACCATAGGTTGATTTTCCTTCCTAGGGTTAAGGTTTGAGTTACGCCTAGGGTAAGGGTTCTATTAACCAGAAAGCCCTGAGTTCCAAGAACACAGCAGCTGCGAAGGACTAGCCAAGAAGAGCGCAAAAGTACCACAACATGCCTGCCTCCACAGCTTTTTCCTTGGGGACATGCCTAATTCCTGGCTGATTTGCCTTTCTCGTCTTAGGGTTGGGGTTCGGCCTAGGGCTAGGATTTTTAAAAGCAGGAAGCCCTGAGTTCCAGGCACACTGGAGCTGTGAAAGGCATCCAAAAGGGAGTGCAAAAGTGCCACAACATGGCTGCTTTCACGGCTTTTTCCTTGGCAAGAAGCCTAACATCAGGCTGATTTACTTTCCCAGGGTTACTGTTAGGCTTAGGCCTAGGGCTAGGATTTTTGAAACTAGGAGGCCCTTAGCTCCAGGCACACTGCAGCTGTTCAAGGCATCCCAAGGGGAGTACAAAAGTGCAACAACATGGCAGCTTTCACAGCTTTTTCCTTGGCACCATCCCTATACCTAGGCTGATTTATCTGCCTAGGGTTAGGGTTAGGGTTCAGCCTAGGGCTTGAATTTCTTTAACCAGGAAGCCCTGAGTTCCAGGCTTACTTCATCTGCCAAAGGCATCGCAAAGGGAGTGCAGAAGTGCCACAACATGGCTGCTTTCACGGCTTTTCCCTTAGGAAGAACCCTAATACCCGGCTGATTTACCTTCCTAGGGTTACTGTTAGGCTTAGGCCTAGGACTTTTAAAACCAGGAAGCCCTGGGCTCCAGGCACACTGCAGCTGCAAAAGGCATCCCAAGGGGAGCGCAAAAGTGACGCAACTTGGCTGCCACCACTGATATTTCCATGAGACCATCCCGAACCATAGGCTGATTTTCCTTCCTAGGGTTAAGGTTTGAGTTACGCCTAGGGTAAGGGTTCTATTAACCAGAAAGCCCTGAGTTCCAAGAACACAGCAGCTGCGAAGGACAAGCCAAGAAGAGCGCAAAAGTACCACAACATGCCTGCCTCCACAGCTTTTTCCTTGGGGACATGCCTAATTCCTGGCTGATTTGCCTTTCTCGTCTTAGGGTTGCGGTTCGGCCTAGGGCTTGGATTTTCAAAAGCAGGAAGCCCTGAGTTCCAGGCACACTGGAGCTGTGAAAGGCATCCAAAAGGGAGTGCAAAAGTGCCACAACATGGCTGTTTCACGGCTTTTTCCTTGGCAAGAAGCCTAACATCAGGCTGATTTACTTTCCCAGGGTTACTGTTAGGCTTAGGCCTAGGGCTAGGAGTTTTGAAACTAGGAAGCCCTTAGCTCCAGGCACACTGCAGCTGTTCAAGGCATCCCAAGGGGAGTACAAAAGTGCAGCAACATGGCAGCTTTCACAGCTTTTTCCTTGGCACCATCCCTATACCTAGGCTGATTTATCTGCCTAGGGTTAGGGTTAGGGTTCAGCCTAGGGCTTGGATTTCTTTAACCAGGAAGCCCTGAGTTCCAGGCTTACTTCATCTGCCAAAGGCATCCCAAAGGGAGTGCAGAAGTGCCACAACATGGCTGCTTTCACGGCTTTTTCCTTGGCAAGAAGCCTAACATCAGGCTGATTTACTTTCCCAGGGTTACTGTTAGGCTTAGGCCTAGGGCTAGGAGTTTTGAAACTAGGAAGCCCTTAGCTCCAGGCACACTGCAGCTGTTCAAGGCATCCCAAGGGGAGTACAAAAGTGCAACAACATGGCAGCTTTCACAGCTTTTTCCTTGGCACCATCCCTATACCTAGGCTGATTTATCTGCCTAGGGTTAGGGTTAGGGTTCAGCCTAGGGCTTGGATTTCTTTAACCAGGAAGCCCTGAGTTCCAGGCTTACTTCATCTGCCAAAGGCATCCCAAAGGGAGTGCAGAAGTGCCACAACATGGCTGCTTTCACGGCTTTTTCCTTGGCAAGAAGCCTAACATCAGGCTGATTTACTTTCCCAGGGTTACTGTTAGGCTTAGGCCTAGGGCTAGGATTTTTGAAACTAGGAAGCCCTTAGCTCCAGGCACACTGCAGCTGTTCAAGGCATCCCAAGGGGAGTACAAAAGTGCAACAACATGGCAGCTTTCACAGCTTTTTCCTTGGCACCATCCCTATACCTAGGCTGATTTATCTGCCTAGGGTTAGGGTTAGGGTTCAGCCTAGGGCTTGAATTTTTTTAACCAGGAAGCCCTGAGTTCCAGGCTTACTTCATCTGCCAAAGGCATCCCAAAGGGAGTGCAGAAGTGCCACAACATGGCTGCTTTCACGGCTTTTCCCTTAGGAAGAACCCTAATACCCGGCTGATTTACCTTCCTAGGGTTACTGTTAGGCTTAGGCCTAGGACTTTTAAAACCAGGAAGCCCTGGGCTCCAGGCACACTGCAGCTGCGAAAGGCATCCCAAGGGGAGCGCAAAAGTGACGCAACTTGGCTGCCACCACTGATATTTCCATGAGACCATCCCGAACCATAGGTTGATTTTCCTTCCTAGGGTTAAGGTTTGAGTTACGCCTAGGGTAAGGGTTCTATTAACCAGAAAGCCCTGAGTTCCAAGAACACAGCAGCTGCGAAGGACTAGCCAAGAAGAGCGCAAAAGTACCACAACATGCCTGCCTCCACAGCTTTTTCCTTGGGGACATGCCTAATTCCTGGCTGATTTGCCTTTCTCGTCTTAGGGTTGGGGTTCGGCCTAGGGCTAGGATTTTTAAAAGCAGGAAGCCCTGAGTTCCAGGCACACTGGAGCTGTGAAAGGCATCCAAAAGGGAGTGCAAAAGTGCCACAACATGGCTGCTTTCACGGCTTTTTCCTTGGCAAGAAGCCTAACATCAGGCTGATTTACTTTCCCAGGGTTACTGTTAGGCTTAGGCCTAGGGCTAGGATTTTTGAAACTAGGAGGCCCTTAGCTCCAGGCACACTGCAGCTGTTCAAGGCATCCCAAGGGGAGTACAAAAGTGCAACAACATGGCAGCTTTCACAGCTTTTTCCTTGGCACCATCCCTATACCTAGGCTGATTTATCTGCCTAGGGTTAGGGTTAGGGTTCAGCCTAGGGCTTGAATTTCTTTAACCAGGAAGCCCTGAGTTCCAGGCTTACTTCATCTGCCAAAGGCATCGCAAAGGGAGTGCAGAAGTGCCACAACATGGCTGCTTTCACGGCTTTTCCCTTAGGAAGAACCCTAATACCCGGCTGATTTACCTTCCTAGGGTTACTGTTAGGCTTAGGCCTAGGACTTTTAAAACCAGGAAGCCCTGGGCTCCAGGCACACTGCAGCTGCAAAAGGCATCCCAAGGGGAGCGCAAAAGTGACGCAACTTGGCTGCCACCACTGATATTTCCATGAGACCATCCCGAACCATAGGCTGATTTTCCTTCCTAGGGTTAAGGTTTGAGTTACGCCTAGGGTAAGGGTTCTATTAACCAGAAAGCCCTGAGTTCCAAGAACACAGCAGCTGCGAAGGACAAGCCAAGAAGAGCGCAAAAGTACCACAACATGCCTGCCTCCACAGCTTTTTCCTTGGGGACATGCCTAATTCCTGGCTGATTTGCCTTTCTCGTCTTAGGGTTGCGGTTCGGCCTAGGGCTTGGATTTTTAAAATCAGGAATCCCTGAGTTCCAGGCACACTGGAGCTGTGAAAGGCATCCAAAAGGGAGTGCAAAAGTGCCACAACATGGCTGCTTTCACGCCTTTTTCCTTGGCAAGAAGCCTAACATCAGGCTGATTTACTTTCCCAGGGTTACTGTTAGGCTTAGGCCTAGGGCTAGGATTTTTGAAACTAGGAGGCCCTTAGCTCCAGGCACACTGCAGCTGTTCAAGGCATCCCAAGGGGAGTACAAAAGTGCAACAACATGGCAGCTTTCACAGCTTTTTCCTTGGCACCATCCCTATACCTAGGCTGATTTATCTGCCTAGGGTTAGGGTTAGGGTTCAGCCTAGGGCTTGAATTTCTTTAACCAGGAAGCCCTGAGTTCCAGGCTTACTTCATCTGCCAAAGGCATCGCAAAGGGAGTGCAGAAGTGCCACAACATGGCTGCTTTCACGGCTTTTCCCTTAGGAAGAACCCTAATACCCGGCTGATTTACCTTCCTAGGGTTACTGTTAGGCTTAGGCCTAGGACTTTTAAAACCAGGAAGCCCTGGGCTCCAGGCACACTGCAGCTGCAAAAGGCATCCCAAGGGGAGCGCAAAAGTGACGCAACTTGGCTGCCACCACTGATATTTCCATGAGACCATCCCGAACCATAGGCTGATTTTCCTTCCTAGGGTTAAGGTTTGAGTTACGCCTAGGGTAAGGGTTCTATTAACCAGAAAGCCCTGAGTTCCAAGAACACAGCAGCTGCGAAGGACTAGCCAAGAAGAGCGCAAAAGTACCACAACATGCCTGCCTCCACAGCTTTTTCCTTGGGGACATGCCTAATTCCTGGCTGATTTGCCTTTCTCGTCTTAGGGTTGCGGTTCGGCCTAGGGCTTGGATTTTTAAAATCAGGAATCCCTGAGTTCCAGGCACACTGGAGCTGTGAAAGGCATCCAAAAGGGAGTGCAAAAGTGCCACAACATGGCTGCTTTCACGGCTTTTTCCTTGGCAAGAAGCCTAACATCAGGCTGATTTACTTTCCCAGGGTTACTGTTAGGCTTAGGCCTAGGGCTAGGATTTTTGAAACTAGGAAGCCCTGGGCTCCAGGCACACTGCAGCTGTTCAAGGCATCCCAAGGGGAGTACAAAAGTGCAACAACATGGCAGCTTTCACAGCTTTTTCCTTGGCACCATCCCTATACCTAGGCTGATTTATCTGCCTAGGGTTAGGGTTAGGGTTCAGCCTAGGGCTTGGATTTCTTTAACCAGGAAGCCCTGAGTTCCAGGCTTACTTCATCTGCCAAAGGCATCCCAAAGGGAGTGCAGAAGTGCCACAACATGGCTGCTTTCACGGCTTTTTCCTTGGCAAGAAGCCTAACATCAGGCTGATTTACTTTCCCAGGGTTACTGTTAGGCTTAGGCCTAGGGCTAGGATTTTTGAAACTAGGAAGCCCTTAGCTCCAGGCACACTGCAGCTGTTCAAGGCATCCCAAGGGGAGTACAAAAGTGCAACAACATGGCAGCTTTCACAGCTTTTTCCTTGGCACCATCCCTATACCTAGGCTGATTTATCTGCCTAGGGTTAGGGTTAGGGTTCAGCCTAGGGCTTGGATTTCTTTAACCAGGAAGCCCTGAGTTCCAGGCTTACTTCATCTGCCAAAGGCATCCCAAAGGGAGTGCAGAAGTGCCACAACATGGCTGCTTTCACGGCTTTTCCCTTAGGAAGAACCCTAATACCCGGCTGATTTACCTTCCTAGGGTTACTGTTAGGCTTAGGCCTAGGACTTTTAAAACCAGGAAGCCCTGGGCTCCAGGCACACTGCAGCTGCAAAAGGCATCCCAAGGGGAGCGCAAAAGTGACGCAACTTGGCTGCCACCACTGATATTTCCATGAGACCATCCCGAACCATAGGTTGATTTTCCTTCCTAGGGTTAAGGTTTGAGTTACGCCTAGGGTAAGGGTTCTATTAACCAGAAAGCCCTGAGTTCCAAGAACACAGCAGCTGCGAAGGACTAGCCAAGAAGAGCGCAAAAGTACCACAACATGCCTGCCTCCACAGCTTTTTCCTTGGGGACATGCCTAATTCCTGGCTGATTTGCCTTTCTCGTCTTAGGGTTGGGGTTCGGCCTAGGGCTAGGATTTTTAAAAGCAGGAAGCCCTGAGTTCCAGGCACACTGGAGCTGTGAAAGGCATCCAAAAGGGAGTGCAAAAGTGCCACAACATGGCTGCTTTCACGGCTTTTTCCTTGGCAAGAAGCCTAACATCAGGCTGATTTACTTTCCCAGGGTTACTGTTAGGCTTAGGCCTAGGGCTAGGAGTTTTGAAACTAGGAAGCCCTGGGCTCCAGGCACACTGCAGCTGTTCAAGGCATCCCAAGGGGAGTACAAAAGTGCAACAACATGGCAGCTTTCACAGCTTTTTCCTTGGCACCATCCCTATACCTAGGCTGATTTATCTGCCTAGGGTTAGGGTTAGGGTTCAGCCTAGGGCTTGGATTTCTTTAACCAGGAAGCCCTGAGTTCCAGGCTTACTTCATCTGCCAAAGGCATCCCAAAGGGAGTGCAGAAGTGCCACAACATGGCTGCTTTCACGGCTTTTCCCTTAGGAAGAACCCTAATACCCGGCTGATTTACCTTCCTAGGGTTACTGTTAGGCTTAGGCCTAGGACTTTTAAAACCAGGAAGCCCTGGGCTCCAGGCACACTGCAGCTGCAAAAGGCATCCCAAGGGGAGCGCAAAAGTGACGCAACTTGGCTGCCACCACTGATATTTCCATGAGACCATCCCGAACCATAGGCTGATTTTCCTTCCTAGGGTTAAGGTTTGAGTTACGCCTAGGGTAAGAGTTCTATTAACCAGAAAGCCCTGAGTTCCAAGAACACAGCAGCTGCGAAGGACTAGCCAAGAAGAGCGCAAAAGTACCACAACATGCCTGCCTCCACAGCTTTTTCCTTGGGGACATGCCTAATTCCTGGCTGATTTGCCTTTCTCGTCTTAGGGTTGGGGTTCGGCCTAGGGCTAGGATTTTTAAAAGCAGGAAGCCCTGAGTTCCAGGCACACTGGAGCTGTGAAAGGCATCCAAAAGGGAGTGCAAAAGTGCCACAACATGGCTGTTTCACGGCTTTTTCCTTGGCAAGAAGCCTAACATCAGGCTGATTTACTTTCCCAGGGTTACTGTTAGGCTTAGGCCTAGGGCTAGGATTTTTGAAACTAGGAAGCCCTTAGCTCCAGGCACACTGCAGCTGTTCAAGGCATCCCAAGGGGAGTACAAAAGTGCAACAACATGGCAGCTTTCACAGCTTTTTCCTTGGCACCATCCCTATACCTAGGCTGATTTATCTGCCTAGGGTTAGGGTTAGGGTTCAGCCTAGGGCTTGGATTTCTTTAACCAGGAAGCCCTGAGTTCCAGGCTTACTTCATCTGCCAAAGGCATCCCAAAGGGAGTGCAGAAGTGCCACAACATGGCTGCTTTCACGGCTTTTTCCTTGGCAAGAAGCCTAACATCAGGCTGATTTACTTTCCCAGGGTTACTGTTAGGCTTAGGCCTAGGGCTAGGATTTTTGAAACTAGGAAGCCCTTAGCTCCAGGCACACTGCAGCTGTTCAAGGCATCCCAAGGGGAGTACAAAAGTGCAACAACATGGCAGCTTTCACAGCTTTTTCCTTGGCACCATCCCTATACCTAGGCTGATTTATCTGCCTAGGGTTAGGGTTAGGGTTCAGCCTAGGGCTTGGATTTCTTTAACCAGGAAGCCCTGAGTTCCAGGCTTACTTCATCTGCCAAAGGCATCCCAAAGGGAGTGCAGAAGTGCCACAACATGGCTGCTTTCACGGCTTTTTCCTTGGCAAGAAGCCTAACATCAGGCTGATTTACTTTCCCAGGGTTACTGTTAGGCTTAGGCCTAGGGCTAGGATTTTTGAAACTAGGAAGCCCTTAGCTCCAGGCACACTGCAGCTGTTCAAGGCATCCCAAGGGGAGTACAAAAGTGCAACAACATGGCAGCTTTCACAGCTTTTTCCTTGGCACCATCCCTATACCTAGGCTGATTTATCTGCCTAGGGTTAGGGTTAGGGTTCAGCCTAGGGCTTGAATTTTTTTAACCAGGAAGCCCTGAGTTCCAGGCTTACTTCATCTGCCAAAGGCATCCCAAAGGGAGTGCAGAAGTGCCACAACATGGCTGCTTTCACGGCTTTTCCCTTAGGAAGAACCCTAATACCCGGCTGATTTACCTTCCTAGGGTTACTGTTAGGCTTAGGCCTAGGACTTTTAAAACCAGGAAGCCCTGGGCTCCAGGCACACTGCAGCTGCGAAAGGCATCCCAAGGGGAGCGCAAAAGTGACGCAACTTGGCTGCCACCACTGATATTTCCATGAGACCATCCGGAACCATAGGCTGATTTTCCTTCCTAGGGTTAAGGTTTGAGTTACGCCTAGGGTAAGGGTTCTATTAACCAGAAAGCCCTGAGTTCCAAGAACACAGCAGCTGCGAAGGACTAGCCAAGAAGAGCGCAAAAGTACCACAACATGCCTGCCTCCACAGCTTTTTCCTTGGGGACATGCCTAATTCCTGGCTGATTTGCCTTTCTCGTCTTAGGGTTGGGGTTCGGCCTAGGGCTAGGATTTTTAAAAGCAGGAAGCCCTGAGTTCCAGGCACACTGGAGCTGTGAAAGGCATCCAAAAGGGAGTGCAAAAGTGCCAAAACATGGCTGTTTCACGGCTTTTTCCTTGGCAAGACGCCTAACACCAGGCTGAGTTACCTTCCCAGGGTTACTATTAGGCTTAGGCCTAGGGCTAGGATTTTTAAAACTAGGAAGCCCTTAGCTCCAGGCACACTGCAGCTGTTCAAGGCATCCCAAGGGGAGTACAAAAGTGCAACAACATGGCAGCTTTCACAGCTTTTTCCTTGGCACCATCCCTATACCTAGGCTGATTTATCTGCCTAGGGTTAGGGTTAGGGTTCAGCCTAGGGCTTGAATTTCTTTAACCAGGAAGCCCTGAGTTCCAGGCTTACTTCATCTGCCAAAGGCATCCCAAAGGGAGTGCAGAAGTGCCACAACATGGCTGCTTTCACGGCTTTTCCCTTAGGAAGAACCCTAATACCCGGCTGATTTACCTTCCTAGGGTTACTGTTAGGCTTAGGCCTAGGACTTTTAAAACCAGGAAGCCCTGGGCTCCAGGCACACTGCAGCTGCAAAAGGCATCCCAAGGGGAGCGCAAAAGTGACGCAACTTGGCTGCCACCACTGATATTTCCATGAGACCATCCCGAACCATAGGCTGATTTTCCTTCCTAGGGTTAAGGTTTGAGTTAGGCCTAGGGTAAGGGCTCTATTAACCAGAAAGCCCTGAGTTCCAAGAACACAGCAGCTGCGAAGGACTAGCCAAGAAGAGCGCAAAAGTAGCACAACATGCCTGCCTCCACAGCTTTTTCCTTGGGGACATGCCTAATTCCTGGCTGATTTGCCTTTCTCGTCTTAGGGTTGGGGTTCGGCCTAGGGCTAGGATTTTTAAAATCAGGAAGCCCTGAGTTCCAGGCACACTGGAGCTGTGAAAGGCATCCAAAAGGGAGTGCAAAAGTGCCACAACATGGCTGCTTTCACGGCTTTTTCCTTGGCAAGAAGCCTAACATCAGGCTGATTTACTTTCCCAGGGTTATTGTTAGGCTTAGGCCTAGGGCTAGGATTTTTGAAACTAGGAAGCCCTTAGCTCCAGGCACACTGCAGCTGTTCAAGGCATCCCAAGGGGAGTACAAAAGTGCAACAACATGGCAGCTTTCACAGCTTTTTCCTTGGCACCATCCCTATACCTAGGCTGATTTATCTGCCTAGGGTTAGGGTTAGGGTTCAGCCTAGGGCTTGAATTTTTTTAACCAGGAAGCCCTGAGTTCCAGGCTTACTTCATCTGCCAAAGGCATCCCAAAGGGAGTGCAGAAGTGCCACAACATGGCTGCTTTCACGGCTTTTCCCTTAGGAAGAACCCTAATACCCGGCTGATTTACCTTCCTAGGGTTACTGTTAGGCTTAGGCCTAGGACTTTTAAAACCAGGAAGCCCTGGGCTCCAGGCACACTGCAGCTGCAAAAGGCATCCCAAGGGGAGCGCAAAAGTGACGCAACTTGGCTGCCACCACTGATATTTCCATGAGACCATCCCGAACCATAGGCTGATTTTCCTTCCTAGGGTTAAGGTTTGAGTTACGCCTAGGGTAAGGGTTCTATTAACCAGAAAGCCCTGAGTTCCAAGAACACAGCAGCTGCGAAGGACTAGCCAAGAAGAGCGCAAAAGTACCACAACATGCCTGCCTCCACAGCTTTTTCCTTGGGGACATGCCTAATTCCTGGCTGATTTGCCTTTCTCGTCTTAGGGTTGGGGTTCGGCCTAGGGCTAGGATTTTTAAAAGCAGGAAGCCCTGAGTTCCAGGCACACTGGAGCTGTGAAAGGCATCCAAAAGGGAGTGCAAAAGTGCCACAACATGGCTGCTTTCACGGCTTTTTCCTTGGCAAGAAGCCTAACATCAGGCTGATTTACTTTCCCAGGGTTACTGTTAGGCTTAGGCCTAAGGCTAGGATTTTTGAAACTAGGAGGCCCTTAGCTCCAGGCACACTGCAGCTGTTCAAGGCATCCCAAGGGGAGTACAAAAGTGCAACAACATGGCAGCTTTCACAGCTTTTTCCTTGGCACCATCCCTATACCTAGGCTGATTTATCTGCCTAGGGTTAGGGTTAGGGTTCAGCCTAGGGCTTGAATTTTTTTTACCAGGAAGCCCTGAGTTCCAGGCTTACTTCATCTGCCAAAGGCATCCCAAAGGGAGTGCAGAAGTGCCACAACATGGCTGCTTTCACGGCTTTTCCCTTAGGAAGAACCCTAATACCCGGCTGATTTACCTTCCTAGGGTTACTGTTAGGCTTAGGCCTAGGACTTTTAAAACCAGGAAGCCCTGGGCTCCAGGCACACTGCAGCTGCAAAAGGCATCCCAAGGGGAGCGCAAAAGTGACGCAACTTGGCTGCCACCACTGATATTTCCATGAGACCATCCCGAACCATAGGCTGATTTTCCTTCCTAGGGTTAAGGTTTGAGTTACGCCTAGGGTAAGGGTCTATTAACCAGAAAGCCCTGAGTTCCAAGAACACAGCAGCTGCGAAGGACTAGCCAAGAAGAGCGCAAAAGTACCACAACATGCCTGCCTCCACAGCTTTTTCCTTGGGGACATGCCTAATTCCTGGCTGATTTGCCTTTCTCGTCTTAGGGTTGCGGTTCGGCCTAGGGCTAGGATTTTTAAAAGCAGGAAGCCCTGAGTTCCAGGCACACTGGAGCTGTGAAAGGCATCCAAAAGGGAGTGCAAAAGTGCCACAACATGGCTGCTTTCACGGCTTTTTCCTTGGCAAGAAACCTAACATCAGGCTGATTTACTTTCCCAGGGTTACTGTTAGGCTTAGGCCTAGGGCTAGGATTTTTGAAACTAGGAAGCCCTGGGCTCCAGGCACACTGCAGCTGTTCAAGGCATCCCAAGGGGAGTACAAAAGTGCAACAACATGGCAGCTTTCACAGCTTTTTCCTTGGCACCATCCCTATACCTAGGCTGATTTATCTGCCTAGGGTTAGGGTTAGGGTTCAGCCTAGGGCTTGGATTTCTTTAACCAGGAAGCCCTGAGTTCCAGGCTTACTTCATCTGCCAAAGGCATCCCAAAGGGAGTGCAGAAGTGCCACAACATGGCTGCTTTCACGGCTTTTCCCTTAGGAAGAACCCTAATACCCGGCTGATTTACCTTCCTAGGGTTACTGTTAGGCTTAGGCCTAGGACTTTTAAAACCAGGAAGCCCTGGGCTCCAGGCACACTGCAGCTGCAAAAGGCATCCCAAGGGGAGCGCAAAAGTGACGCAACTTGGCTGCCACCACTGATATTTCCATGAGACCATCCCGAACCATAGGCTGATTTTCCTTCCTAGGGTTAAGGTTTGAGTTACGCCTAGGGTAAGGGTTCTATTAACCAGAAAGCCCTGAGTTCCAAGAACACAGCAGCTGCGAAGGACTAGCCAAGAAGAGCGCAAAAGTACCACAACATGCCTGCCTCCACAGCTTTTTCCTTGGGGACATGCCTAATTCCTGGCTGATTTGCCTTTCTCGTCTTAGGGTTGCGGTTCGGCCTAGGGCTAGGATTTTTAAAAGCAGGAAGCCCTGAGTTCCAGGCACACTGGAGCTGTGAAAGGCATCCAAAAGGGAGTGCAAAAGTGCCACAACATGGCTGCTTTCACGGCTTTTTCCTTGGCAAGAAGCCTAACATCAGGCTGATTTACTTTCCCAGGGTTACTGTTAGGCTTAGGCCTAGGGCTAGGATTTTTGAAACTAGGAGGCCCTTAGCTCCAGGCACACTGCAGCTGTTCAAGGCATCCCAAGGGGAGTACAAAAGTGCAACAACATGGCAGCTTTCACAGCTTTTTCCTTGGCACCATCCCTATACCTAGGCTGATTTATCTGCCTAGGGTTAGGGTTAGGGTTCAGCCTAGGGCTTGAATTTTTTTAACCAGGAAGCCCTGAGTTCCAGGCTTACTTCATCTGCCAAAGGCATCCCAAAGGGAGTGCAGAAGTGCCACAACATGGCTGCTTTCACGGCTTTTCCCTTAGGAAGAACCCTAACACCCGGCTGATTTACCTTCCTAGGGTTACTGTTAGGCTTAGGCCTAGGACTTTTAAAACCAGGAAGCCCTGGGCTCCAGGCACACTGCAGCTGCAAAAGGCATCCCAAGGGGAGCGCAAAAGTGACGCAACTTGGCTGCCACCACTGATATTTCCATGAGACCATCCCGAACCATAGGCTGATTTTCCTTCCTAGGGTTAAGGTTTGAGTTACGCCTAGGGTAAGGGTTCTATTAACCAGAAAGCCCTGAGTTCCAAGAACACAGCAGCTGCGAAGGACTAGCCAAAGAAGAGCGCAAAAGTACCACAACATGCCTGCCTCCACAGCTTTTTCCTTGGGGACATGCCTAATTCCTGGCTGATTTGCCTTTCTCGTCTTAGGGTTGGGGTTCGGCCTAGGGCTAGGATTTTTAAAAGCAGGAAGCCCTGAGTTCCAGGCACACTGGAGCTGTGAAAGGCATCCAAAAGGGAGTGCAAAAGTGCCACAACATGGCTGCTTTCACGGCTTTTTCCTTGGCAAGAAACCTAACATCAGGCTGATTTACTTTCCCAGGGTTACTGTTAGGCTTAGGCCTAGGGCTAGGATTTTTGAAACTAGGAAGCCCTTAGCTCCAGGCACACTGCAGCTGTTCAAGGCATCCCAAGGGGAGTACAAAAGTGCAACAACATGGCAGCTTTCACAGCTTTTTCCTTGGCACCATCCCTATACCTAGGCTGATTTATCTGCCTAGGGTTAGGGTTAGGGTACAGCCTAGGGCTTGGATTTCTTTAACCAGGAAGCCCTGAGTTCCAGGCTTACTTCATCTGCCAAAGGCATCCCAAAGGGAGTGCAGAAGTGCCACAACATGGCTGCTTTCACGGCTTTTTCCTTGGCAAGAAGCCTAACATCAGGCTGATTTACTTTCCCAGGGTTACTGTTAGGCTTAGGCCTAGGGCTAGGATTTTTGAAACTAGGAAGCCCTTAGCTCCAGGCACACTGCAGCTGTTCAAGGCATCCCAAGGGGAGTACAAAAGTGCAACAACATGGCAGCTTTCACAGCTTTTTCCTTGGCACCATCCCTATACCTAGGCTGATTTATCTGCCTAGGGTTAGGGTTAGGGTTCAGCCTAGGGCTTGAATTTTTTTAACCAGGAAGCCCTGAGTTCCAGGCTTACTTCATCTGCCAAAGGCATCCCAAAGGGAGTGCAGAAGTGCCACAACATGGCTGCTTTCACGGCTTTTCCCTTAGGAAGAACCCTAATACCCGGCTGATTTACCTTCCTAGGGTTACTGTTAGGCTTAGGCCTAGGACTTTTAAAACCAGGAAGCCCTGGGCTCCAGGCACACTGCAGCTGCGAAAGGCATCCCAAGGGGAGCGCAAAAGTGACGCAACTTGGCTGCCACCACTGATATTTCCATGAGACCATCCCGAACCATAGGCTGATTTTCCTTCCTAGGGTTAAGGTTTGAGTTACGCCTAGGGTAAGGGTTCTATTAACCAGAAAGCCCTGAGTTCCAAGAACACAGCAGCTGCGAAGGACTAGCCAAGAAGAGCGCAAAAGTACCACAACATGCCTGCCTCCACAGCTTTTTCCTTGGGGACATGCCTAATTCCTGGCTGATTTGCCTTTCTCGTCTTAGGGTTGCGGTTCGGCCTAGGGCTAGGATTTTAAAAGCAGGAAGCCCTGAGTTCCAGGCACACTGGAGCTGTCCAAAAGGGAGTGCAAAAGTGCCACAACATGGCTGTTTCACGGCTTTTTCCTTGGCAAGACGCCTAACACCAGGCTGACTTACCTTCCCAGGGTTACTATTAGGCTTAGGCCTAGGGCTAGGATTTTTGAAACTAGGAAGCCCTTAGCTCCAGGCACACTGCAGCTGTTCAAGGCATCCCAAGGGGAGTACAAAAGTGCAACAACATGGCAGCTTTCACAGCTTTTTCCTTGGCACCATCCCTATACCTAGGCTGATTTATCTGCCTAGGGTTAGGGTTAGGGTTCAGCCTAGGGCTTGGATTTCTTTAACCAGGAAGCCCTGAGTTCCAGGCTTACTTCATCTGCCAAAGGCATCCCAAAGGGAGTGCAGAAGTGCCACAACATGGCTGCTTTCACGGCTTTTCCCTTAGGAAGAACCCTAATACCCGGCTGATTTACCTTCCTAGGGTTACTGTTAGGCTTAGGCCTAGGACTTTTAAAACCAGGAAGCCCTGGGCTCCAGGCACACTGCAGCTGCAAAAGGCATCCCAAGGGGAGCGCAAAAGTGACGCAACTTGGCTGCCACCACTGATATTTCCATGAGACCATCCCGAACCATAGGCTGATTTTCCTTCCTAGGGTTAAGGTTTGAGTTACGCCTAGGGTAAGGGTCTATTAACCAGAAAGCCCTGAGTTCCAAGAACACAGCAGCTGCGAAGGACTAGCCAAGAAGAGCGCAAAAGTACCACAACATGCCTGCCTCCACAGCTTTTTCCTTGGGGACATGCCTAATTCCTGGCTGATTTGGCCTTTCTCGTCTTAGGGTTGGGGTTCGGCCTAGGGCTAGGATTTTTAAAAGCAGGAAGCCTGAGTTCCAGGCACACTGGAGCTGTGAAAGGCATCCAAAAGGGAGTGCAAAAGTGCCACAACATGGCTGCTTTCACGGCTTTTTCCTTGGCAAGAAGCCTAACACCAGGCTGACATACTTTCCCAGGGTTACTGTTAGGCTTAGGCCTAGGGCTAGGATTTTTGAAACTAGGAAGCCTGGGCTCCAGGCACACTGCAGCTGTTCAAGGCATCCCAAGGGGAGTACAAAAGTGCAACAACATGGCAGCTTTCACAGCTTTTTCCTTGGCACCATCCCTATACCTAGGCTGATTTATCTGCCTAGGGTTAGGGTTAGGGTTCAGCCTAGGGCTTGGATTTCTTTAACCAGGAAGCCCTGAGTTCCAGGCTTACTTCATCTGCCAAAGGCATCCCAAAGGGAGTGCAGAAGTGCCACAACATGGCTGCTTCACGGCTTTTCCCTTAGGAAGAACCCTAATACCCGGCTGATTTACCTTCCTAGGTTACTGTTAGGCTTAGGCCTAGGGACTTTTAAAACAGGAAGCCCTGGGCTCCAGGCACACTGCAGCTGCAAAAGGCATCCCAAGGGGAGCGCAAAAGTGACGCAACTTGGCTGCCACCACTGATATTTCCATGAGACCATCCGAACCATAGGCTGATTTTCCTTCCTAGGGTTAAGGTTTGAGTTACGCCTAGGGTAAGGGTTCTATTAACCAGAATGGCCTGAGTTCCAAGAACACAGCAGCTGCGAAGGACTAGCCAAGAAGAGCGCAAAAGTACCACAACATGCCTGCCTCCACAGCTTTTTCCTTGGGGACATGCCTAATTCCTGGCTGATTTGCCTTTCTCGTCTTAGGGTTGGGGTTCGGCCTAGGGCTAGGATTTTTAAAAGCAGAAGCCCTGAGTTCCAGGCACACTGGAGCTGTGAAAGGCATCCAAAAGGGAGTGCAAAAGTGCCACAACATGGCTGTTTCACGGCTTTTTCCTTGGCAAGAAGCCTAACATCAGGCTGATTTACTTTCCCAGGGTTATTGTTAGGCTTAGGCCTAGGGCTAGGAGTTTTGAAACTAGGAAGCCGTTAGCTCCAGGCACACTGCAGCTGTTTCAAGGCATCCCAAGGGGAGTACAAAAGTGCAGCAACATGGCAGCTTTCACAGCTTTTTCCTTGGCACCATCCCTATACCTAGGCTGATTTATCTGCCTAGGGTTAGGGTTAGGGTTCAGCCTAGGGCTTGGATTTCTTTAACCAGGAAGCCCTGAGTTCCAGGCTTACTTCATCTGCCAAAGGCATCCCAAAGGGAGCGCAGAAGTGCCACAACATGGCTGCTTTCACGGCTTTTTCCTTGGCAAGAAGCCTAACATCAGGCTGATTTACTTTCCCAGGGTTACTGTTAGGCTTAGGCCTAGGGCTAGGATTTTGAAACTAGGAAGCCCTTAGCTCCAGGCACACTGCAGCTGTTCAAGGCATCCAAGGGGAGTACAAAAGTGCAACAACATGGCAGCTTTCACAGCTTTTTCCTTGGCACCATCCCTATACCTAGGCTGATTTATCTGCCTAGGGTTAGGGTTAGGGTTCAGCCTAGGGCTTGGATTTCTTTAACCAGGAAGCCCTGAGTTCCAGGCTTACTTCATCTGCCAAAGGCATCCCAAAGGGAGTGCAGAAGTGCCACAACATGGCTGCTTTCACGCTTTTCCCTTAGGAAGAACCCTAATACCCGGCTGATTTACCTTCCTAGGTTACTGTTAGGCTTAGGCCTAGGACTTTTAAAACCAGGAAGCCCTGGGCTCCAGGCACACTGCAGCTGCGAAAGGCATCCCAAGGGGAGCGCAAAAGTGACGCAACTTGGCTGCCACCACTGATATTTCCATGAGACCATCCCGAACCATAGGTTGATTTTCCTTCCTAGGGTTAAGGTTTGAGTTACGCCTAGGGTAAGGGCTCTATTAACCAGAAAGCCCTGAGTTCCAAGAACACAGCAGCTGCGAAGGACTAGCCAAGAAGAGCGCAAAAGTACCACAACATGCCTGCCTCCACAGCTTTTTCCTTGGGGACATGCCTAATTCCTGGCTGATTTGCCTTTCTCGTCTTAGGGTTGGGGTTCGGGCCTAGGGCTAGGATTTTTAAAAGCAGGAAGCCCTGAGTTCCAGGCACACTGGAGCTGTGAAAGGCATCCAAAAGGGAGTGCAAAAGTGCCACAACATGGCTGCTTTCACGGCTTTTTCCTTGGCAGAAGCCTAACACCAGGCTGACATACTTCCAGGGTTACTGTTAGGCTTAGGCTAGGGCTAGGATTTTTGAAACTACAAGCCCTGGCTCCAGGCACACTGCAGCTGTTCAAGGCATCCCAAGGGGAGTACAAAAGTGCAACAACATGGCAGCTTTCACAGCTTTTTTCCTTGGCACCATCCCTATACCTAGGCTGATTTATCTGCTAGGGTTAGGGTTAGGGTTCAGCCTAGGGCTTGGATTTCTTTAACCAGGAAGCCCTGAGTTCCAGGCTTACTTCATCTGCCAAAGGCATCCCAAAGGGAGTGCAGAAGTGCCACAACATGGCTGCTTTCACGGCTTTTCCTTAGGAAGAACCCTAATACCCGGCTGATTTACCTTCCTAGGGTTACTGTTAGCTTAGGCCTAGGACTTTTAAAACCAGGAAGCCCTGGGCTCCAGGCACACTGCAGCTGCGAAAGGCATCCCAAGGGGAGCGCAAAAGTGACGCAACTTGGCTGCCACCACTGATATTTCCATGAGACCATCCCGAACCATAGGTTGATTTTCCTTCCTAGGGTTAAGGTTTGAGTTACGCCTAGGGTAAGGGTTCTATTAACCAGAAAGGCCTGAGTTCCAAGAACACAGCAGCTGCGAAGGACTAGCCAAGAAGAGCGCAAAAGTACCACAACATGCCTGCCTCCACAGCTTTTTCCTTGGGGACATGCCTAATTCCTGGCTGATTTGCCTTTCTCGTCTTAGGGTTGGGGTTCGGCCTAGGGCTAGGATTTTAAAAGCAGGAAGCCCTGAGTTCCAGGCACACTGGAGCTGTGAAAGGGCATCCAAAAGGGAGTGCAAAAGTGCCACAACATGGCTGCTTTCACGGCTTTTTCCTTGGCAAGAAGCCTAACATCAGGCTGATTTACTTTCCCAGGGTTACTGTTAGGCTTAGGCCTTGGGCTAGGAGTTTTGAAACTAGGAAGCCCTTAGCTCCAGGCACACTGCAGCTGTTCAAGGCATCCCAAGGGGAGTACAAAAGTGCAACAACATGGCAGCTTTCACAGCTTTTTCCTTGGCACCATCCCTATACCTAGGCTGATTTATCTGCCTAGGGTTAGGGTTAGGGTTCAGCCTAGGGGCTTGGATTTCTTTAACCAGGAAGCCCTGAGTTCCAGGCTTACTTCATCTGCCAAAGGCATCCAAAAGGGAGTGCAGAAGTGCCACAACATGGCTGCTTTCACGGCTCTTTCCTTGGCAAGAAGCCTAACATCAGGCTGATTTACTTTCCCAGGGTTACTGTTAGGCTTAGGCCTAGGGCTAGGATTTTTGAAACTAGGAAGCCCTTAGCTCCAGGCACACTGCAGCTGTTCAAGGCATCCCAAGGGGAGTACAAAAGTGCAACAACATTGGCAGCTTTCACAGCTTTTTCCTTGCACCATCCCTATACCTAGGCTGATTTATCTGCCTAGGGTTAGGGTTAGCTTCATCCTAGGGCTTGGATTTCTTTAACCAGGAAGGCCCTGAGTTCCAGGCTTACTTCATCTGCCAAAGGCATCCCAAAGGGAGTGCAGAAGTGCCACAACATGGCTGCTTTCACGGCTTTTTCCTTGGCAAGAAGCCTAACATCAGGCTGATTTACTTTCCCAGGGTTACTGTTAGGCTTAGGCCTAGGGCTAGGATTTTTGAAACTAGGAAGCCCTTAGCTCCAGGCACACTGCAGCTGTTCAAGGCATCCAAGGGAGTACAAAAGTGCAACAACATGGCAGCTTTCACAGCTTTTTCCTTGGCACCATCCCTATACCTAGGCTGATTTATCTGCCTAGGGTTAGGGTTAGGGTTCAGCTCCTAGGGCTTGAATTTTTTTAACCAGGAAGCCCTGAGTTCCAGGCTTACTTCATCTGCCAAAGGCATCCCAAAGGGAGTGCAGAAGTGCCACAACATGGCTGCTTTCACGGCTTTTCCTTAGGAAGAACCCTATACCCGGCTGATTTACCTTCCTAGGGTTACTGTTAGGCTTAGGCCTAGGACTTTTAAACCAGGAAGCCCTTAGCTCCAGGCACACTGCAGCTGCGAAAGGCATCCCAAGGGGAGCGCAAAAGTGACGCAACTTGGCTGCCACCACTGATATTTCCATGAGACCATCCCGAACCATAGGTTGATTTTCCTTCCTAGGGTTAAGGTTTGAGTTACGCCTAGGGTAAGGGTTCTATTAACCAGAAAGCCCTGAGTTCCAAGAACACAGCAGCTGCGAAGGACTAGCCAAGAAGAGCGCAAAAGTACCACAACATGCCTGCCTCCACAGCTTTTTCCTTGGGGACATGCCTAATTCCTGGCTGATTTGCCTTTCTCGTCATAGGGTTGGGGTTCGGCCTAGGGCTAGGATTTTAAAAGCAGGAAGCCCTGAGTTCCAGGCACACTGGAGCTGTGAAAGGCATCCAAAAGGGAGTGCAAAAGTGCACAACATGGCTGTTTCACGGCTTTTTCTCTTGGCAAGGACGCCTAACACCAGGCTGACATACTTTCCCAGGGTTACTGTTAGGCTTAGGCCTAGGGCTAGGATTTTTGAAACTAGGAAGCCCTGGGCTCCAGGCACACTGCAGCTGTTCAAGGCATCCCAAGGGGAGTACAAAAGTGCAACAACATGGCAGCTTTCACAGCTTTTTCCTTGGCACCAATCCCTATACCTAGGCTGATTTATCTGCCTAGGGTTAGGGTTAGGGTTCAGCCTAGGGCTTGGATTTCTTTAACCAGGAAGCCCTGACTTCCAGCTTACTTCATCTGCCAAAGGCATCCCAAAGGGAGTGCAGAAGTGCCACAACATGGCTGCTTTCACGGCTTTTCCCTTAGGAAGAACCCTAATTACCCGGCTGATTTACCTTCCTAGGGTTACTGTTAGGCTTAGGCCTAGGACTTTTAAAACCAGAAGCCCTGGGCTCCAGGCACACTGCAGCTGCGAAAGGCATCCCAAGGGGAGCGCAAAAGTGACGCAACTTGGCTGCCACCACTGATATTTCCATGAGACCATCCCGAACCATAGGCTGATTTCCTTCCTAGGGTTAAGGTTTGAGTTACGCCTAGGGTAAGGGTTCTATTAACCAGAAAGCCCTGAGTTCCAAGAACACAGCAGCTGCGAAGGACTAGCCAAGAAGAGCGCAAAAGTACCACAACATGCCTGCCTCCACAGCTTTTTCCTTGGGGACATGCTAATTCCTGGCTGATTTGCCTTTCTCGTCTTAGGGTTGCGGGTTCGGCCTAGGGCTAGGATTTTTAAAAGCAGGAAGCCCTGAGTTCCAGGCACACTGGAGCTGTGAAAGGCATCCAAAAGGGAGTGCAAAAGTGCCACAACATGGCTGCTTTCACGGCTTTTTCCTTGGCAAGAAGCCTAACATCAGGCTGTTTTACTTTCCCAGGGTTACTGTTAGGCTTAGGCCTAGGGCTAGGATTTTTGAAACTAGGAGGGCCCTTAGCTCCAGGCACACTGCAGCTGTTCAAGGCATCCCAAGGGGAGTACAAAAGTGCAACAACATGGCAGCTTTCACAGCTTTTTCCTTGGCACCATCCCTATACTAGGCTGATTTATCTGCCTAGGGTTAGGGTTAGGGTTCAGCCTAGGGCTTGGATTTCTTTAACCAGGAAGCCCTGAGTTCCAGGCTTACTTCATCTGCCAAAGGCATCCCAAAGGGAGTGCAGAAGTGCCACAACATGGCTGCTTTCACGGCTTTTCCCTTAGGAAGAACCCTAATACCCGGCTGATTTACCTTCCTAGGGTTACTGTTAGGCTTAGGCCTAGGACTTTTAAAACCAGGAAGCCCTGGGCTCCAGGCACACTGCAGCTGCAAAAGGCATCCCAAGGGGAGCGCAAAAGTGACGCAACTTGGCTGCCACCACTGATATTTCCATGAGACCATCCCGAACCATAGGCTGATTTTCCTTCCTAGGGTTAAGGTTTGAGTTACGCCTAGGGTAAGGGTTCTATTAACCAGAAAGCCCTGAGTTCCAAGAACACAGCAGCTGCGAAGGACTAGCCAAGAAGAGCGCAAAAGTACCACAACATGCCTGCCTCCACAGCTTTTTCCTTGGGGACATGCCTAATTCCTGGCTGATTTGCCTTTCTCGTCTTAGGGTTGGGGTTCGGCCTAGGGCTAGGATTTTAAAAGCAGGAAGCCCTGAGTTCCAGGCACACTGGAGCTGTGAAAGGCATCCAAAAGGGAGTGCAAAAGTGCCACAACATGGCTGCTTTCACGGCTTTTTCCTTGGCAAGAAACCTAACATCAGGCTGATTTACTTTCCCAGGGTTACTGTTAGGCTTAGGCCTAGGGCTAGGATTTTGAAACTAGGAAGCCCTGGGACTCCAGGCACACTGCAGCTGTTCAAGGCATCCCAAGGGGAGTACAAAAGTGCAACAACATGGCAGCTTTCACAGCTTTTTCCTTGGCACCATCCCTATACCTAGGCTGATTTATCTGCCTAGGGTTAGGGTTAGGGTTCAGCCTAGGGCTTGGATTTCTTTAACCAGGAAGCCCTGAGTTCCAGGCTTACTTCATCTGCCAAAGGCATCCCAAAGGGAGTGCAGAAGTGCCACAACATGGCTGCTTTCACGGCTTTTCCCTTAGGAAGAACCCTAATACCCGGCTGATTTACCTTCCTAGGGTTACTGTTAGGCTTAGGCCTAGGACTTTTAAAACCAGGAAGCCCTGGGCTCCAGGCACACTGCAGCTGCAAAAGGCATCCCAAGGGGAGCGCAAAAGTGACGCAACTTGGCTGCCACCACTGATATTTCCATGAGACCATCCCGAACCATAGGCTGATTTTCCTTCCTAGGGTTAAGGTTTGAGTTACGCCTAGGGTAAGGGTTCTATTAACCAGAAAGCCCTGAGTTCCAAGAACACAGCAGCTGCGAAGGACTAGCCAAGAAGAGCGCAAAAGTACCACAACATGCCTGCCTCCACAGCTTTTTCCTTGGGGACATGCCTAATTCCTGGCTGATTTGCCTTTCTCGTCTTAGGGTTGGGGTTCGGCCTAGGGCTAGGATTTTTAAAAGCAGGAAGCCCTGAGTTCCAGGCACACTTGGAGCTGTGAAAGGCATCCAAAAGGGAGTGCAAAAGTGCCACAACATGGCTGCTTTCACGGCTTTTTCCTTGGCAAGAAGCCTAACATCAGGCTGATTTACTTTCCCAGGGTTACTGTTAGGCTTAGGCCTAGGGCTAGGATTTTTGAAACTAGGAAGCCCTTAGCTCCAGGCACACTGCAGCTGTTCAAGGCATCCCAAGGGGAGTACAAAAGTGCAACAACATGGCAGCTTTCACAGCTTTTTCCTTGGCACCATCCCTATACCTAGGCTGATTTATCTGCCTAGGGTTAGGGTTAGGGTTCAGCCTAGGGCTTGAATTTTTTTAACCAGGAAGCCCTGAGTTCCAGGCTTACTTCATCTGCCAAAGGCATCCCAAAGGGAGTGCAGAAGTGCCACAACATGGCTGCTTTCACGGCTTTTCCCTTAGGAAGAACCCTAATACCCGGCTGATTTACCTTCCTAGGGTTACTGTTAGGCTTAGGCCTAGGACTTTTAAAACCAGGAAGCCCTGGGCTCCAGGCACACTGCAGCTGCAAAAGGCATCCCAAGGGGAGCGCAAAAGTGACGCAACTTGGCTGCCACCACTGATATTTCCATGAGACCATCCCGAACCATAGGCTGATTTTCCTTCCTAGGGTTAAGGTTTGAGTTACGCCTAGGGTAAGGGTTCTATTAA